>NW_027457606.1:900000-1052500 GCF_050624435.1 Tenrec ecaudatus
CCTTAGGCTTAGGGAGTCCCAGGCTTGGGGCGCCCCAGACCTTAGGCTTTGGGAGCCCAAGGCATGGGGTGCCCCAGGCTTCGGGTTTGGGAGCCCCAGGCCTAGGGTGCCCCAGTCCTTAGGAAAAGGGAGCCCCAGGCCTGGGGTGCCCCAGCCCTTAGGCATTGGGTGCCCCAGGACTGGGGCCCCCCAGCGCTTAGGCTTAGGGAGGCCCAGGCCTGGGGGAACCCATCCCATATGCTTAGGGAGCCCCAGGCCAGGGGCGCACCAGCCCTTAAGTTTAGGGAACCCCAGGCCTGGGGCGCTCCAAAACTTAGGCTTAGGGAGCCCCAATTGGGGCGATAAAGCCTTTAGGCTTAGAGAGCCCCAGGCTTTGGGCGCCCCAGCCCTTAAGCTTAGGGAGCCCCATGGCTGGGGCGGCCCAGCCCTTAGGCTGTGGGAGCCCAAGACCTGGGGCGCCCCAGCCCTTAGGCTTTGGGAGCCGCAGGCCTGGGGCGCTCCAGCCATTAGGCTTAGGGAGCCCCTGGCCTGGGGCGCTCCAGGACTTAGGCTTAGGGAGCCCTAGGCCTGGGGAGCCCCAGCCCTTAGGTTTAGGGAGCCCCAGGCCTGGGGCGACCCAGCCCTTATAGTTAGGGAGCCCCAGGCCTAGGGCGCCCCAGCCCTTAGGATTAGGGAGAACCTGGCCAGGGGCGCCCCAGCACTTAGGCTTTGGGAGCCCCAGGCCTGGGGCTTCCCAGCCCTTAGGCTTAGGGAGCTCCACGCATGGGGCCTCCCAGCCCTCAGGCTTTGGGAGCCCAAGGCCTGGGGCGCCCCAGCCCTTAGCCTTAGGGAGCCGCAGGCCTGGGGCGCCCCTGCACTTAGGCTTAGGGAGCCCCAGGGCCTGGGGAGACCCAACCTATAGGCTTAGGGAGCCCCAGGCCTGGGGCGCCCCAGCACTTAGGCTTTGAGAGCCCCAGGCCTAGGACGCCCCAGCCCTTAGGCTTAGGGAGCCCCAGGTGGGGAGCCAAAGCCTTTAGGCTTAGGTACCCCTAGGCCTTTTGCGCCCCAACCCTTAATTTAGGAAGCCACAGGGCTGGGGCGCCCCAGTCCTTGGGATTTAGGAGCCCCAGGCCTGGGGCGCCCCAGCTCGTAGGTTTGGGAGCCCCGGCCTGGGACGCCCCAGCCCTTAGGCTTAGGGAGCCCCAACCTGGGGCGCCCTAGGACTTAGGCTTAGGGAGCCCCAGGCCTTGGGCGCCTAAGCCCTTAGAGTTAGGGAGCCCCAGGCCTAGGGCGCCCAGCCCTTAGGCTTAGGGAGCCTCATGCCTGGGGAGCCCCAGCCCTTAGGCTTAGGGAGAAACTGGCCAGGGGTGCCCCTGCACTTAGGCTTAGGGAAGCCCAAGCCTGGGGTGCCCCAGCCATTAGGATTAGGGACCCCCAGGCCTGGGGAACCCCTGCGATTAGGCTTAGGTAGCCCCAGGCCTGGGCCGCTCCAGCCCTTAGGCTTAGGGAGCCCCAGGCCTGGGGCGCCCCAGCCCTTAGGCTGTGGGAGACCAAGGCCTGGGGCGCCCCAGCCATTAGGCTTTGGGAGCCGCAGGCCTGGGGCGCTCCAGCAATTAGGCTTAGGGACCCCCTGGCCTGGGGCGCTCCAGGACTTAGGCTTAGGGAGCCCTAGTCCTGGGGAGCCCCAGCCCTTAGGCTTAGGGAGCCCCAGGCCTGGGGCGACCCAGCCCTTAGAGTTAGGGAGCCCCAGGCCTAGGGCGCCCCAGCCCTTAGGATTAGGGAGAACCTGGCCAGGGGCGCCCCTGCACTTAGGCTTTGGGAGCCCCAGGCCTGGGGCTTCCCAGCCCTTAGGCTTAGGGAGCTCCACGCATGGGGCCTCCCAGCCCTCAGGCTTTGGGAGCCCAAGGCCTGGGGCGCCCCAGCCCTTAGGATTAGGGAGCCGCAGGCCTGGGGCGCCCCTGCACTTAGGCTTAGGGAGCCCCAGGCCTGGGGTGCCCCAGCCATTAGGATTAGAGACCCCCAGGCCTGGGGCGCAACTGCCCTTAGGCTTAGGTAGCCCCAGGTCTGGGACGCCCCAGCCCTAAGGGTTAGGGAACCCCAGGTCTGGGTCGCCCCAGCCCTTAGGCTTTGGGAGCCGCAGGCCTGGGGCGCTCCAGCCATTAGGCTTAGGGAGCCCCAGGCCTGGGGCGCCCCAGCCCTTAGGCTTTGGGAGCCGCAGGCCTGGGGCGCTCCAGCCCTTAGGGTTAGGGAACACCGGGCCTGGGGCGCCCCAGGCCCTAGGCTTAGGGAGCCCTAGACCTGGAACGCCCCAGCCCGTAGGCTTAGGGCGCACCTGGTCTGGGGCGCCCCAGAAATTAGGCTTAGGGAGCCCCAGTCCTGGGGCGTAACAGCATTTACGCTTAGGGAGCGCCAGGCCTGGGGCGACCCACCCTTACGCTTATGGAGCCCCAGGCCTGGGGCGCCCCAGCCCTTAGGCTTTTTGAGCCCCGGCCTGGGACTCCCAAGCTCATAGGCTTAGGGAGCCCCAGGTCTTGGGCGCCCCAGCCCTTAGAGTTAGGGAGCCCCATGCCTAGGGCGCCCCAGCCCTTAGAGTTAGGGAGCCCCAGGCCTAGGGCACCCTAGCCCTTAGGCTTAGGGAGCCTCATACCTGGGGCTCCCTAGACCTTAGGATTAAGGAACCCCAAGCCTGGGACGCCCCAGCCCTTAGACTTAGGAAGCCTCATGCCTGGGGCGCCCCAGCCCTTAGGGTTAAGGAACCCCAGGCCTGGGACGCCCCAACCCTTCGGCTTAGGGAGAACCTGGCCAGGGGCGCCCCAGCACTTAGGCATTGGGACTCCCAGGCCTGGGGCTTCCCAGCCCTTAGGCTTAGGGAGCCCCACGCCTAGGGCCCCCCAGCCCTTAGGCTTAGGGAGCCCTAGGCCTGGGACGCCCCAGCCCTTAGGCTTAGGGCGCACCTGGTCTGGGGCGCCCCAGAACTTAGGCTTAGGGAGCCCCAGGCCTGGGGCGCCAAAGCATTTAGGCTTAGGGAGCGCCAGGCCTGGGGCGACCCACCCTTAGGCTTATGGAGCCCCAGGCCTGGGGCGCCCCAGCGCTTAGGCTTTGGGAGCCCCGGCCTGGGACTCCCCAGCTCTTAGGCTTAGGGAGCCCCAGGTCTTGGGCGCCCCAGCCCTTAGAGTTAGGGAGCCCCACGCCTAGGGCGCCCCAGCCCTTAGGCTTAGGGAGCCTCATACCTGGGGCTCCCCACACCTTAGGATTAAGGAACCCCAGGCCTGGGACGCCCCAGCCCTTAGACTTAGGGAGCCTCATGCCTAGGGCGCCCCAGCCCTTAGGCTTAAGGAACCCCAGGCCTGGGGCGCCCCAGCCCTTAGGCTTAGGGAGAACCTGGCCAGGGGCGCCCCAGCACTTAGGCTTTGGGACCCCCAGGCCTGGGGATTCCCAGCCCTTAGGCTTAGGGAGCCCCATGCCTAGGGCCCCCCAGCCCTTAGGCTTAGGGAGCCCTAGGCCTGGGACGCCCCAGCCCTTAGGCTTAGGGCACACCTGGTCTGGGGCGCCCCAGAACTTAGGCTTAGGGAGCCCCAGGCCTGGGGCGCCACAGCATTTAGGCTTAGGGAGCGCCAGGCCTGGGGCGACACACTCTTATGCTTAGGGAGCCCCAGGCCTGGGGCGCCCCAGCCCTTAGGCTTAGGGAGCCCCATACCTGGGGCTCCCCAGCCCTTAGTATTAAGGATCCCCGGGCCTGGGATGCCCCAGCCCTTAGGCTTAGGGAGCCTCATGCCTGGGGCGACCCAGCCCTTAGGCTTAAGGAACCCGAGGCCTTCGGCGCCCCAGTCCTTAGGCTTAAGGAACCCGAGGCCTGGGGCGCCCCAGCCCGTAGATTTGGGAGCCCCGGCCTGGGATGCCCCAGCCCTTAGGCTTAGGGAGCCCCAACCTGGGGCGCCCTAGGACTTAGGCTTAGGGAGCCCCAGGACTTGGGCGCCTAAGCCCTTAGAGTTAGGGAGCCCCAGGCCTAGGGCGCCCAGCCCTTAGGCTTAGGGAGCCTCATGCCTGGGGAGCCCCTGCCCTTAGACTTAGGGAGAAACTGGCCAGGGGTGCCCCTGCACTTAGGCTTAGGGAAGCCCAGGCCTGGGGTGCCCCAGCCATTAGGATTAGGGACCCCCAGGCCTGGGGCGCCCCTGCGCTTAGGCTTAGGTAGCACCAGGCCTGGGACGCCCCAGCCCTTAGGTTTAGGGAGCCCCAGGCCTGGGGCGACCCAGCCCTTATAGTTAGGGAGCCCCAGGCCTAGGGCGCCCCAGCCCTTAGGATTAGGGAGAACCTGGCCAGGGGCGCCCCAGCACTTAGGCTTTGGGAGCCCCAGGCCTGGGGCTTCCCAGCCCTTAGGCTTAGGGAGCTCAACGCATGGGGCCTCCCAGCCCTCAGGCTTTGGGAGCCCAAGGCCTGGGGCGCCCCAGCCCTTAGCCTTAAGGAGCCGCAGGCCTGGGGCGCCCCTGCACTTAGGCTTAGGGATCCCCAGGGCCTGGGGAGACCCAACCTATAGGCTTAGGGAGCCCCAGGCCTGGGGCGCCCCAGCCCTTAGGCTTTGAGAGCCCCAGCCTAGGACGCCCCAGCCCTTAGGCTTAGGGAGCCCCAGGTGGGGAGCCAAAGTTTTAGGCTTAGGTAGCCCTAGGCCTTTTGCGCCTCAACCCTTAAGCTTAGGAAGCCACAGGGCTGGGGCGCCCCAGTCCTAAGGAATTGGGAGCCCCAGGCCTGGGGCGCCCCAGCCGTAGGTTTGGGAGCCCCGGCCTGGGACGCCCCAGCCCTTAGGCTTAGGGAGCCCCAACCTGGGGCGCCCTAGGACTTAGGCTTAGGGAGCCCCAGGCCTTGGGCGCCTAAGCCCTTAGAGTTAGGGAGCCCCAGGCCTAGGGCGCCCAGCCCTTAAGCTTAGGGAGCCCCATGCCTGGGGAGCCCCAGCCCTTAGGCTTAGGGAGAAACTGGCCAGGGGTGCCCCTGCACTTAGGCTTAGGGAAGCCCAGTCCTGGGGTGCCCCAGCCATTAGGATTAGGGACCCCCAGGCCTGGGGCGCCCCTGCGCTTAGGCTTAGGTAGCCCCAGGCCTGGGACGCCCCATCCCTTAGGCTTAGGGAGCCCCAGGCCTTGGGCGCCCCAGCCCTTAGGCTGTGGGAGCCCAAGGCCTGGGGCGCCCCAGCCCTTAGGCTTTGGGAGCCGCAGGCCTGGGGCGCCACAGCCCTTAGGATTAGGGAGAACCTGGCCAGGGGCGCCCCTGCACTTAGGCTTTGGGAGCCCCAGGCCTGGGGCTTCCCAGCCCTTAGGCTTAGGGAGCTGCACGCATTGGGGCTCCCAGCCCTCAGGCTTTGGGAGCCCAAGGCCTGGGGCGCCCCAGCCCTTAGGATTAGGGAGCCGCAGGCCTGGGACGCCCCTGCACTTAGGCTTAGGGAGCCCCAGGCCTGGGGTGCCCCAGCCATTAGGATTAGAGACCCCCAAGCCTGTGGCACACTGCCCTTAGGCTTAGGTAGCCCCAGGCCTGGGGCGCCCCTGCCCTTAGGCTTAGGTAGCCCCAGGTCTGGGGCGCCCCAGCCCTTAGGCTTTGGGAGCCGCAGGCCTGGGGCGCTCCAGCCATTAGGCTTAGAGAGCCCTGGGCCTGGGGCGTCCCAGGCCATAGGCTTAGGGAGCCCTAGGCCTGGGGCGCCCCAGCCCTTAGGCTTAGGGAGCACCTGGCCTGGGGCGCCCCAGAACTTAGGCTTAGGGAGGCCCAGGCCTGGGGGAACCCATCCCATATGCTTAGGGAGCCCCAGGCCAGGGGCGCACCAGCCCTTAGGTTTAGGGAACCCCAGGCCTGGGGCGCCCCAGCACTTAGGCTTAGGGAGCCCCAATTGTGGCGATAAAGCTTTTAGGCTTAGGGAGCCCCAGGCTTTGGGCGCCCCAGCCCTTAAGTCTTAGGGAGCCCCATGGCTGGGGCGGCCCATCCCTTAGGCTGTGGGAGCCCAAGGCCTGGGGCGCCCCAGCCCTTAGGCTTTGGGAGTCGCAGGCCTGGGGCGCTCCAGCCATTAGGCTTAGGGAGCCCCTGGCCTGGGGCGCTCCAGGAATTAGGCTTAGGGAGCCCTAGGCCTGGGGAGCCCCTGCACTTAGGCTTAGGTAGCCCCAGGCCTGGGACGCCCCAGCCCTTAGGCTTAGGGAGCCGCAGGCCTGGGCGTTCCAGCAATTAGGCTTAGGGAGCCTCTGGCCTGGGGCGCTCCAAGACTTAGGCTTAGGGAGCCCTAGTCCTGGGGAGCACCAGCCCTTAGGCTTAGGGAGCCCCAGGCCTGGGGCGACCCAGCCCTTAGAGTTAGGGAGTCCCAGGCCTAGGGCGCCCCAGCCCTTAGGATTAGGGAGAACCTGGCCAGGGGCCCCCCTGCACTTAGGCTTTGGGAGCCCCAGGCCTGGGGTTTCCCAGCCCTTAGGCTTAGGTAGCCCCAGGCATGGGACGCCCCAGCCCTTAGGCTTAGGGAGCCCCAGGCCTGGGGCGCCCAGCCCTTAGGCTTAGGGAGCCTCATGCCTGGGGAGCCCCTGCCCTTAGACTTAGGGAGAAACTGGCCAGGGGTGCCCCTGCACTTAGGCTTAGGGAAGCCCAGGCCTGGGGTGCCCCAGCCATTAGGATTAGGGACCCCCAGGCCTGGGGCGCCCCTGCGCTTAGGCTTAGGTAGCACCAGGCCTGGGAAGCCCCAGCCCTTAGGTTTAGGGAGCCCCAGGCCTGGGGCGACCCAGCCCTTATAGTTAGGGAGCCCCAGGCCTAGGGCGCCCCAGCCCTTAGGATTAGGGAGAACCTGGCCAGGGGCGCCCCAGCACTTAGGCTTTGGGAGCCCCAGGCCTGGGGCTTCCCAGCCCTTAGGCTTAGGGAGCTCCACGCATGGGGCCTCCCAGCCCTCAGGCTTTGGGAGCCCAAGGCCTGGGGCGCCCCAGCCCTTAGCCTTAAGGAGCCGCAGGCCTGGGGCGCCCCTGCACTTAGGCTTAGGGATCCCCAGGGCCTGGGGAGACCCAACCTATAGGCTTAGGGAGCCCCAGGCCTGGGGCGCCCCAGCCCTTAGGCTTTGAGAGCCCCAGCCTAGGACGCCCCAGCCCTTAGGCTTAGGGAGCCCCAGGTGGGGAGCCAAAGTTTTAGGCTTAGGTAGCCCTAGGCCTTTTGCGCCTCAACCCTTAAGCTTAGGAAGCCACAGGGCTGGGGCGCCCCAGTCCTTGGGAATTGGGAGCCCCAGGCCTGGGGCGCCCCAGCCGTAGGTTTGGGAGCCCCGGCCTGGGACGCCCCAGCCCTTATGCTTAGGGAGCCCCTACCTGGGGCGCCCTAGGACTTAGGCTTAGGGAGCCCCAGGCCTTGGGCGCCTAAGCACTTAGAGTTAGGGAGCCCCAGGCCTAGGGCGCCCAGCCCTTAAGCTTAGGGAGCCCCATGCCTGGGGAGCCCCAGCCCTTAGGCTTAGGGAGAAACTGGCCAGGGGTGCCCCTGCACTTAGGCTTAGGGAAGCCCAGGCCTGGGGTGCCCCAGCCATTAGGATTAGGGAACCCCAGGCCTGGGGCGCCCCTGCACTTAGGCTTAGGTAGCCCCAGGCCTGGGACGCCCCATCCCTTAGGCTTAGGGAGCCCCAGGCCTTGGGCGCCCCAGCCCTTAGGCTGTGGGAGCCCAAGGCCTGGTGCGCCCCAGCCCTTAGGCTTTGGGAGCCGCAGGCCTGGGGCGCCACAGCCCTTAGGCTGTGGGAGCCGCAGGCCTGGGGCGCCCCAGCCCTTAGGCTTTGGGAGCCGCAGGCCTGGGGCGCTCCAGCAATTAGGCTTAGGGAGCCCCTGGCCTGGGGCGCTCCAGGACTTAGACTTAGGGAGCCCTAGTCCTGGGGAGCACCAGCCCTTAGGCTTAGGGAGCCCCAGGCCTGGGGCGACCCAGCCCTTAGAGTTAGGGAGCCCCAGGCCTAGGGCGCCCCAGCCCTTAGGATTAGGGAGAACCTGGCCAGGGGCGCCCCTGCACTTAGGCTTTGGGAGCCCCAGGCCTGGGGCTTCCCAGCCCTTAGGCTTAGGGAGCTCCACGCATTGGGCCTCCCAGCCCTCAGGCTTTGGGAGCCCAAGGCCTGGGGCGCCCCAGCCCTTAGGATTAGGGAGCCGCAGGCCTGGGACGCCCCTGCACTTAGGCTTAGGGAGCCCCAGGCCTGGGGTGCCCCAGCCATTAGGATTAGAGACCCCCAGGCCTGTGGCACACTGCCCTTAGGCTTAGGTAGCCCCAGGCCTGGGGCGCCCCTGCCCTTAGGCTTAGGTAGCCCCAGGACTGGGGCGCCCCAGCCCTTAGGCTTTGGGAGCCGCAGGCCTGGGGCGCTCCAGCCATTAGGCTTAGAGAGCCCTGGGCCTGGGGCGTCCCAGGCCATAGGCTTAGGGAGCCCTAGGCCTGGGGCGCCCCAGCCCTTAGGCTTAGGGAGCACCTGGCCTGGGGCGCCCCAGAACTTAGGCTTAGGGAGGCCCAGGCCTGGGGGAACCCATCCCATATGCTTAGGGAGCCCCAGGCCAGGGGCGCACCAGCCCTTAGGTTTAGGGAACCCCAGGCCTGGGGCGCCCCAGCACTTAGGCTTAGGGAGCCCCAATTGTGGCGATAAAGCTTTTAGGCTTAGGGAGCCCCAGGCTTTGGGCGCCCCAGCCCTTAAGTCTTAGGGAGCCCCATGGCTGGGGCGGCCCATCCCTTAGGCTGTGGGAGCCCAAGGCCTGGGGCGCCCCAGCCCTTAGGCTTTGGGAGCCGCAGGCCTGGGGCGCTCCAGCCATTAGGCTTAGGGAGCCCCTGGCCTGGGGCGCTCCAGGAATTAGGCTTAGGGAGCCCTAGGCCTGGGGAGCCCCTGCACTTAGGCTTAGGTAGCCCCAGGCCTGGGACCCCCCAGCCCTTAGGCTTAGGGAGCCGCAGGCCTGGGGCGACACAGCCCTTAGAGTTAGGGAGTCCCAGGCCTAGGGCGCCCCAGCCCTTAGGATTAGGGAGAACCTGGCCAGGGGCCCCCCTGCACTTAGGCTTTGGGAGCCCCAGGCCTGGGGTTTCCCAGCCCTTAGGCTTAGGTAGCCCCAGGCCTGGGACGCCCCAGCCCTTAGGCTTAGGGAGCCCCAGGCCTGGGGCGCCCAAGCCCTTAGACTGTGGGAGCCCAAGGCCTGGGGCGCCCCAGCCCTTAGGCTTTGGGAGCCGCAGGCCTGGGGCGCCCCAGCCCTTAGGCTTTGGGAGCCGCTGGCCTGGGGCGCCCCAGCCCTTAGGCATTGGGAGCCGCAGGCCTGGGGCGCTCCAGCAATTAGGCTTAGGGAGCTCCTGGCCTGGGGCGCTCCAAGACTTAGGCTTAGGGAGCCCTAGTCCTGGGGAGCCCCAGCCCTTAGGCTTAGGGAGCCCCAGGCCTGGGGCGACCCAGCCCTTAGAGTTAGGGAGTCCCAGGCCTAGGGCGCCCCAGCCCTTAGGATTAGGGAGAACCTGGCCAGGGGCCCCCCTGCACTTAGGCTTTGGGAGCCCCAGGCCTGGGGTTTCCCAGCCCTTAGGCTTAGGGAGCTCCACGCATGGGGCCTCCCAGCCCTCAGGCTTTGGGAGCCGAAGGCCTGGGGCGCCCCAGCCATAAGGATTAGAGACCCCCAGGCCTGGGGCACACTGCTCTTAGGCTTAGGTAGCCCCAGGCCTGGGGCTCCCCTGCCCTTAGGCTTAGGTAGCTCCAGGTCTGGGGCGCCCCAGCCCTTAGGCTTTGGGAGCCGCAGGCCTGGGGCGCTCCAGCCATTAGGCTTAGGGAGCCCTGGGCCTGGGGCGTCCCAGTCCATAGGCTTAGGGAGCCCTAGGCCTGGGGCGCCCCAGCCCTTAGGCTTAGGGAGCCCCAAGCCTGGGGCGCCCCAGCCCTTAGGCGTTGGGAGCCGCAGGCCTGGGGCGCTCCAGCCCTTAGGGTTAGGGAGCACCGGGCCTGGGGCGCCCCAGGCCTTAGGCTTAGGGAGCCCTAGGCCTGGGACGCCCCAGCCCTTAGGCTTAGGGCGCACCTGGTCTAGGGCGCCCAAGAACTTAGGCTTAGGGAGCCCCAGGCCTGGGGCGCCACAGCATTTAGGCTTAGGGAGCGCCAGGCCTTGGGCGACCCACCCTTAGGCTTATGGAGCCCCAGGCCTGGGGCGCCCCAGCCCTTAGGCTTTGGGAGCCCCGGCCTGGGACTCCCCAGCTCTTAGGCTTAGGGAGCCCCAGGTCTTGGGCGCCCCAGCCCTTAGAGTTAGGGAGCCCCAGGCCTAGGGCGCCCCAGCCCTTAGGCTTTAGGAGCCTCATACCTGGGGCTCCCCAGACCTTAGGATTAAGGAACCCCAGGCCTGGGACGCCCCAGCCCTTAGACTTAGGGAGCCTCATGCCTGGGGCACCCCAGCCCTTATGCTTAAGGAACCCCAGGCCTGGGGCTTCCCAGCCCTTAGGCTTAGGGAGCTGCACGCATTGGGCCTCCCAGCCCTCAGGCTTTGGGAGCCCAAGGCCTGGGGCGCCCCAGCCCTTAGGATTAGGGAGTCGCAGGCCTGGGACGCCCCTGCACTTAGGCTTAGGGAGCCCCAGGCCTGGGGTGCCCAAGCCATTAGGATTAGAGACCCCCAGGCCTGTGGCACACTGCCCTTAGGCTTAGGTAGCCCCAGGCCTGGGGCCCCCCTGCCCTTAGGCTTAGGTAGCCCCAGGTCTGGGGCGCCCCAGCCCTTAGGCTTTGGGAGCCGCAGGCCTGGGGCGCTCCAGCCATTAGGCTTAGAGAGCCCTGGGCCTGGGGCGTCCCAGGCCATAGGCTTAGGGAGCCCTAGGCCTGGGGCGCCCCAGCCCTTAGGCTTAGGGAGCACCTGGATGGGGCGCCCCAGAACTTAGGCTTAGGGAGGCCCAGGCCTGGGGGAACCCATCCCATATGCTTAGGGAGCCCCAGACCAGGGGCGCACCAGCCCTTAGGTTTAGGGAACCCCAGGCCTGGGGCGCCCCAGCACTTAGGCTTAGGGAGCCCCAATTGGGGCGATAAAGCTTTTAGGCTTAGGGAGCCCCAGGCTTTGGGCGCCCCAGCCCTTAAGTCTTAGGGAGCCCCATGGCTGGGGCGGCCCATCCCTTAGGCTGTGGGAGCCCAAGGCCTGGGGCGCCCCAGCCCTTAGGCTTTGGGAGCCGCAGGCCTGGGGCGCTCCAGCCATTAGGCTTAGGGAGCCCCTGGCCTGGGGCGCTCCAGGAATTAGGCTTAGGGAGCCCTAGGCCTGGGGAGCCCCAGCCCTTAGCGTTAGGGAGCCCCACACCTAGGGCGCCCCTGCACTTAGGCTTAGGTAGCCCCAGGCCTGGGATGCCCCAGCCCTTAGGCTTAGGGAGCCCCAGGCCTGGGGCGCCCAAGCCCTTAGACTGTGGGAGCCCAAGGCCTGGGGCGCCCCAGCCCTTAGGCTTTGGGAGCCGCAGGCCTGGGGCGCCCCAGCCCTTAGGCTTTGGGAGCCCCAGGCCTAGGGCGCCCCAGCCCTTAGAGTTAGGGAGCCCCAGGCCTAGGGCACCCTAGCCCTTAGGCTTAGGGAGCCTCATACCTGGGGCTCCCTAGACCTTAGGATTAAGGAACCCCAAGCCTGGGACCCCCCAGCCCTTAGACTTAGGAAGCCTCATGCCTGGGGCGCCCCAGCCCTTAGGCTTAAGGAACCCCAGGCCTGGGACGCCCCAACCCTTCGGCTTAGGGAGAACCTGGCCAGGGTCGCCCCAGCACTTAGGCATTGGGACCCCCAGGCCTGGGGCTTCCCAGCCCTTAGGCTTAGGGAGCCCCACGCCTAGGGCCCCCCAGCCCTTAGGCTTAGGGAGCCCTAGGCCTGGGACGCCCCAGCCCTTAGGCTTAGGGCGCACCTGGTCTGGGGCGCCCCAGAACTTAGGCTTAGGGAGCCCCAGGCCTGGGGCGCCAAAGCATTTAGGCTTAGGGAGCGCCAGGCCTGGGGCAACCCACCCTTAGGCTTATGGAGCCCCAGGCCTGGGGCGCCCCAGCCCTTAGGCTTTGGTAGCCCCGGCCTGGGACTCCCCAGCTCTTAGGCTTAGGGAGCCCCAGGTCTTGGGCGCCCCAGCCCTTAGAGTTAGGGAGCCCCAGGCCTAGGGCGCCCCAGCCCTTAGGCTTAGGGAGCCTCATACCTGGGGCTCCCCACACCTTAGGATTAAGGAACCCCAGGCCTGGGACGCCCCAGCCCTTAGACTTAGGGAGCCTCATGCCTAGGGCGCCCCAGCCCTTAGGCTTAAGGAATCCCAGGCCTGGGGCGCCCCAGCCCTTAGGCTTAGGGAGAACCTGGCCAGGGGCGCCCCAGCACTTAGGCTTTGGGACCCCCAGGCCTGGGGATTCCCAGCCCTTAGGCTTAGGGAGCCCCATGCCTAGGGCCCCCCAGCCCTTAGGCTTAGGGAGCCCTAGGCCTGGGACGCCCCAGCCCTTAGGCTTAGGGCGCACCTGGTTTGGGGCGCCCCAGAACTTAGGCTTAGGGAGCCCCAGGCCTGGGGCGCCACAGCATTTAGGCTTAGGGAGCGCCAGGCCTGGGGCGACACACTCTTATGCTTAGGGAGCCCCAGGCCTGGGGCGCCCCAGCCCTTAGGCTTAGGGAGCCCCATACCTGGGGCTCCCCAGCCCTTAGTATTAAGGAACCCGGGCCTGGGATGCCCCAGCCCTTAGGCTTAGGTAGCCCCAGGCCTGGGATGCCCCAGCCCTTAGGCTTAGGGAGCCCCAGGCCTGGGGCGCCCAAGCCCTTAGACTGTGGGAGCCCAAGGCCTGGGGCGCCCCAGCCCTTAGGCTTTGGGAGCCGCAGGCCTGGGGCGCCCCAGCCCTTAGGCTTTGGGAGCCCCAGGCCTAGGGCGCCCCAGCCCTTAGAGTTAGGGATCCCCAGGCCTAGGGCACCCTAGCCCTTAGGCTTAGGGAGCCTCATACCTGGGGCTCCCTAGACCTTAGGATTAAGGAACCCTAAGCCTGGGACCCCCCAGCCCTTAGACTTAGGAAGCCTCATGCCTGGGGCGCCCCAGCCCTTAGGCTTAAGGAACCCCAGGCCTGGGACGCCCCAACCCTTCGGCTTAGGGAGAACCTGGCCAGGGTCGCCCCAGCACTTAGGCATTGGGACCCCCAGGCCTGGGGCTTCCCAGCCCTTAGGCTTAGGGAGCCCCACGCCTAGGGCCCCCCAGCCCTTAGGCTTAGGGAGCCCTAGGCCTGGGACGCCCCAGCCCTTAGGCTTAGGGCGCACCTGGTCTGGGGCGCCCCAGAACTTAGGCTTAGGGAGCCCCAGGCCTGGGGCGCCAAAGCATTTAGGCTTAGGGAGCGCCAGGCCTGGGGCAACCCACCCTTAGGCTTATGGAGCCCCAGGCCTGGGGCGCCCCAGCCCTTAGGCTTTGGTAGCCCCGGCCTGGGACTCCCCAGCTCTTAGGCTTAGGGAGCCCCAGGTCTTGGGCGCCCCAGCCCTTAGAGTTAGGGAGCCCCAGGCCTAGGGCGCCCCAGCCCTTAGGCTTAGGGAGCCTCATACCTGGGGCTCCCCACACCTTAGGATTAAGGAACCCCAGGCCTGTGACGCCCCAGCCCTTAGACTTAGGGAGCCTCATGCCTAGGGCGCCCCAGCCCTTAGGCTTAAGGAATCCCAGGCCTGGGGCGCCCCAGCCCTTAGGCTTAAGGAGAACCTGGCCAGGGGCGCCCCAGCACTTAGGCTTTGGGACCCCCAGGCCTGGGGATTCCCAGCCCTTAGGCTTAGGGAGCCCCATGCCTAGGGCCCCCCAGCCCTTAGGCTTAGGGAGCCCTAGGCCTGGGACGCCCCAGCCCTTAGGCTTAGGGCGCACCTGGTTTGGGGCGCCCCAGAACTTAGGCTTAGGGAGCCCCAGGCCTGGGGCGCCACAGCATTTAGGCTTAGGGAGCGCCAGGCCTGGGGCGACACACTCTTATGCTTAGGGAGCCCCAGGCCTGGGGCGCCCCAGCCCTTAGGCTTAGGGAGCCCCATACCTGGGGCTCCCCAGCCCTTAGTATTAAGGAACCCGGGCCTGGGATGCCCCAGCCCTTAGGCTTAGGGAGCCCCATACCTGGGGCTCCCCAGCCCTTAGTATTAAGGAACCCGAGGCCTGGGGCGCCCCAGCCCGTAGGTTTGGGAGCCCCGGCCTGGGATGCCCCAGCCTTTAGGCTTAGGGAGCCCCAACCTGGGGCGCCCTAGGACTTAGGCTTAGGGAGCCCCAGGCCTTGGGCACCTAAGCCCTTAGAGTTAGGGAGCCCCAGGCCTAGGGCGCCCAGCACTTAGGCTTAGGGAGCCTCTTGCCTGGGGATCCCCTGCCCTTAGGCTTAGGGAGAAACTGGCCAGGGGTGCCCCTGCACTTAGGCTTAGGGAAGCCCAGGCCTGGGGTGCCCCAGCCATTAGGATTAGGGACCCCCAGGCCTGGGGCGCCCCTGCGCTTCGGCTTAGGTAGCACCAGGCCTGGGACGCCCCAGCCCTTAGGTTTAGGGAGCCCCAGGCCTGGGGCGACCCAGCCCTTATAGTTAGGGAGCCCCAGGCCTAGGGCGCCCCAGCCCTTAGGATTAGGGAGAACCTGGCCAGGGGCGCCCCAGCACTTAGGCTTTGGGAGCCCCAGGCCTGGGGCTTCCCAGCCCTTAGGCTTAGGGAGCTCCACGCATGGGGCCTCCCAGCCCTCAGGCTTTGGGAGCCCAAGGCCTGGGGCGCCCCAGCCCTTAGCCTTAGGGAGCCGCAGGCTGGGGCGCCCCTGCACTTAGGCTTAGGGAGCCCCAGGGCCTGGGGAGACCCAACCTATAGGCTTAGGGAGCCCCAGGCCTGGGGCGCCCCAGCCCTTAGGCTTTGAGAGCCCCAGCCTAGGACGCCCCAGCCCTTAGGCTTAGGGAGCCCCAGGTGGGGAGCCAAAGTTTTAGGCTTAGGTAGCCCTAGGCCTTTTGCGCCTCAACCCTTAAGCTTAGGAAGCCACAGGGCTGGGGCGCCCCAGTCCTTAGGATTTGGGAGCCCCAGGCCTGGGGCGCCCCAGCCCGTAGGTTTGGGAGCCCCGGCCTGGGACGCCCCAGCCCTTAGGCTTAGGGAGCCCCAACCTGGGGCGCCCTAGGACTTAGGCTTAGGGAGCCCCAGGCCTTGGGCGCCTAAGCCCTTAGAGTTAGGGAGCCCCAGGCCTAGGGCGCCCAGCCCTTAAGCTTAGGGAGCCCCATGCCTGGGGAGCCCCAGCCCTTAGGCTTAGGGAGAAACTGGCCAGGGGTGCCCCTGCACTTAGGCTTAGGGAAGCCCAGGCCTGGGGTGCCCCAGCCATTAGGATTAGGGACCCCAGGCCTGGGACGCCCCAGCCCTTAGGCTTAGGAGCCCCAGGCCTTGGGCGGCCCCAGCCCTTAGGCTGTGGGAGCCCAAGGCCTGGGGCGCCCCAGCCCTTAGGCTTTGGGAGCCGCAGGCCTGGGGCGCCCCAGCCCTTAGGCTGTGGGAGCCGCAGGCCTGGGGCGCCCCAGCCCTTAGGCTTTGGGAGCCGCAGGCCTGGGGCGCTCCAGCAATTAGGCTTAGGGAGCCCCTTGCCTGGGGCGCTCCAGGACTTAGGCTTAGGGAGCCCTAGTCCTGGGGAGCCCCAGCCCTTAGGCTTAGGGAGCCCCAGGCCTTGGGCGACCCAGCCCTTAGAGTTAGGGAGCCCCAGGCCTAGGGCGCCCCAGCCCTTAGGATTAGGGAGAACCTGGCCAGGGGCGCCCCTGCACTTAGGCTTTGGGAGCCCCAGGCCTGGGGCTTCCCAGCCCTTAGGCTTAGGGAGCTCCACGCATTGGGCCTCCCAGCCCTCAGGCTTTGGGAGCCAAAGGCCTGGGGCGCCCCAGCCCTTAGGATTAGGGAGCCGCAGGCCTGGGGCGCCCCAGCTCTTAGGCTTAGGTAGCCCCAGGCCTGGGGCGCACCTGCCCTTAGGCTTAGGTAGCCCCAGGTCTGGGGCGCCCCAGCCCTTAGGCTTTGGGAGACGCAGGCCTGGGGCGCTCCAGCCATTAGGCTTAGAGAGCCCTGGGCCTGGGGCGTCCCAGGCCATAGGCTTAGGGAGCACCTGGCCTGGGGCGCCCCAGCACTTAGGCTTAGGGAGCCCCAATTGGGGCGATAAAGCTTTTAGGCTTAGGGAGCCCCAGGCTTTGGGCGACCCAGCCCTTAAGTCTTAGGGAGCCCCAAGGCTGGGGCGGCCCATCCCTTAGGCTGTGGGAGCCCAAGGCCTGGGGCGCCCCAGCCCTTAGGCTTTGGGAGCCGCAGGCCTGGGGCGCTCCAGCCATTAGGCTTAGGGAGCCCCTGGCCTGGGGCGCTCCAGGAATTAGGCTTAGGGAGCCCTAGGCCTGGGGAGCCCCAGCCCTTAGCCTTAGGGAGCCGCAGGCCTGGGGCGCCCCTGCACTTAGGCTTAGGTAGCCCCAGGCCTGGGACGCCCCAGCCCGTAGGCTTAGGGAGCCCCAGGCCTGGGGCGCCCAAGCCCTTAGACTGTGGGAGCCCAAGGCCTGGGGCGCCCCAGCCCTTAGGCTTTGGGAGCCGCAGGCCTGGGGCGCCCCAGCCCTTAGGCTTTGGGAGCCGCAGGCCTGGGGCGCCCCAGCCCTTAGGCACTGGGAGCCGCAGGCCTGGGGCGCTCCAGCAATTAGGCTTAGGGAGCCCCTGGCCTGGGGCGCTCCAAGACTTAGGCTTAGGGAGCCCTAGTCCTGGGGAGCCCCAGCCCCTAGGCTTAGGGAGCCCCAGGCCTGGGGCGACCCAGCCCTTAGAGTTAGGGAGTTCCAGGCCTAGGGCGCCCCAGCCCTTAGGATTAGGGAGAACCTGGCCAGGGGCCCCCCTGCACTTAGGCTTTGGGAGCCCCAGGTCTGGGGTTTCCCAGCCCTTAGGCTTAGGGAGCTCCACGCATGGGGCCTCCCAGCCCTCAGGCTTTGGGAGCCCAAGGCCTGGGGCGCCCCAGCCCTTAGGATTAGGGAGCCGCAGGCCTGGGGCGCCCCTGCACTTAGGCTTAGGGAGCCCCAGGCCTGGGGTGCCCCAGCCATAAGGATTAGAGACCCCCAGGCCTGGGGCACACTGCCCTTAGGCTTAGGTAGCCCCAGGCCTGGGGCTCCCCTGCCCTTAGGCTTAGGTAGCCCCAGGTCTGGGGCGCCCCAGCCCTTAGGCTTTGGGAGCCGCAGGCCTGGGGCGCTCCAGCCATTAGGCTTAGGGAGCCCTGGGCCTGGGGCGTCCCAGGCCATAGGCTTAGGGAGCCCTAGGCCTGGGGCACCCCAGCCCTTAGGCTTAGGGAGCCCCAGGCCTGGGGCGCCTCAGCCCTTAGGCGTTGGGAGCCGCAGGCCTGGGGCGCTCCAGCCCTTAGGGTTAGGGAGCACCGGGCCTGGGGCGCCCCAGGCCTTAGGCTTAGGGAGCCCTAGGCCTGGGACGCCCCAGCCCTTAGGCTTAGGGCGCACCTGGTCTGGGGCGCCCCAGAACTTAGGCTTAGGGAGCCCCAGGCCTGGGGCGCCACAGCATTTAGGCTTAGGGAGCGCCAGGCCTTGGGCGACCCACCCTTAGGCTTATGGAGCCCCAGGCCTGGGGCGCCCCAGCCCTTAGGCTTTGGGAGCCCCGGCCTGGGACTCCCCAGCTCTTAGGCTTAGGGAGCCCCAGGTCTTGGGCGCCCCAGCCCTTAGAGTTAGGGAGCCCCAGGCCTAGGGCGCCCCAGCCCTTAGGCTTAGGGAGCCTCATACCTGGTGCTCCCCAGACCTTAGGATTAAGGAACCCCAGGCCTGGGACGCCCCAGCCCTTAGACTTAGGGAGCCTTATGCCTGGGGCACCCCTGCCCTTATGCTTAAGGAACCCCAGGCCTGGGGCGCCCCAGCCCTTAGGCTTAGGGAGAACCTGTCCAGGGGCGCCCCAGCACTTAGGCTTTGGGACCCCCAGGCCTGGGGATTCCCAGCCCTTAGGCTTAGGGAGCCCCACACCTATGGCCCCCCAGCCCTTAGCCTTAGGGATCCCTAGGCCTGGGACGCCCCAGCCCATAGGTTTGGGAGCCCGGCGTGGGACGACCCAGCCCTTAGGCTTAGGGAGCCCCAACCTGGGGCGCCCTAGGACTTAGGCTTAGGGAGCCCCAGGCCTTGGGCGCCTAAGCCCTTAGAGTTAGGGAGCCCCAGGCCTAGGGCGCCCAGCCCTTAGGCTTAGGGAGCCTCATGCCTGGGGAGCCCCAGCCCTTAGGCTTAGGGAGAAACTGGCCAGGCCCCTGCAATTAGGCTTAGGGAAGCCCAGTCCTGGGTTGCCCCAGCCATTAGGATTAGGGACCCCCAGGCCTAGGGCGCCCCTGCGCTTAGGCTTAGGTAGCACCAGGCCTGGGACGCCCCAGCCCTTAGGTTTAGGGAGCCCCAGGCCTGGGGCGACCCAGCCCTTATAGTTAGGGAGCCCCAGGCCTAGGGCGCCCAAGCCCTTAGGATTAGGGAGCCCCAGGCCTGGGGCGCCCCAGCCCTTAGGCTTTGAGAGCCCCAGGCCTGGGACGCCCCAGCCCTTAGGCTTAGGGAGCCCCAGGTGTGGAGCCAAAGTTTTAGGCTTAGGTAGCCCTAGGCCTTTTGCTCCTCAACCCTTAAGCTTAGGAAGCCACAGGGCTGGGGCGCCCCAGTCCTTAGGATTTGGGAGCCCCAGGCCTGGGGCGCCCCAGCCCGTAGGTTTGGGAGCCCCGGCCTGGGACGCCCCAGCCCTTAGGCTTAGGGAGCCCCAACCTGGGGCGCCCTAGGACTTAGGCTTAGGGAGCCCCAGGCCTTGGGCGCCTAAGCCCTTAGAGTTAGGGAGCCCCAGGCCTAGGGCGCCCAGCCCTTAGGCTTAGGGAGCCTCATGCCTGGGGAGCCCCAGCCCTTAGGCTTGGGGAGAAACTGGCCAGGGGTGCCCATGCACTTAGGCTTAGGGAAGCCCAGGCCTGGGGTGCCCCAGCCATTAGGATTAGGGACCCCCAGGCCTGGGGCGCCCCTGCGCTTAGGCTTAGGTAGCCCCAGGCCTGGGACGCCCCAGCCCTAAGGCTTAGGGAGCCCCAGGCCTGGGGCGCCCCAGCCCTTAGGCTTAGGGAGCCCCACGCCTAGGGCCCCCCAGCCCTTAGGCTTAGGGAGCCCTAGGCCTGGGACGCCCCAGCCCTTAGAATTTGGGCGCACCTGGTCTGGGGTGCCCCAGAACTTAGGCTTAGGGAGCCCCAGGCCTGGGGCGCCAAAGCATTTAGGCTTAGGGAGCGCCAGGTCTGGGGCGACCCACCCTTAGGCTTATGGAGCCCCAGGCCTGGGGCGCCCCAGCCCTTAGGCTTTGGGAGCCCCGGCCTGGGACTCCCCAGCTCTTAGGCTTACGGAGCCCCAGGTCTTGGGCGCCCCAGCCCTTAGAGTTAGGGAGCCCCAGGCCTAGGGCGCCCCAGCCCATAGGATTAGGGAGCCTCATACCTGGGGCTCCCCACTCCTTAGGATTAAGGAACCCCAGGCCTGGGACGCCCCTGCCCTTAGGCTTAGGGAGCCTCATGCCTGGGGCGCCCCAGCCCTTAGGCTTAAGGAACCCCAGGCCTGGGGTGCCCCAGCCCTTAGGCTTAGGGAGAACCTGGCCAGGGGCGCCCCAGCACTTAGGCTTAGGGAGCCCCAGGCCTGGGGCGCCACAGCATTTAGGCTTAGGGAGCGCCAGGCCTGGGGCGACACACTCTTATGCTTAGGGAGTCCCAGGCCTGGGGCGCTCCAGTCCTTAGGCTTTGGGAGCCCCGGCCTGGGACCCCAGCTCTTAGGCTTAGGGAGCCCCAGGTCTTGGGCGCCCCAGAACTTAGAGTTAGGGAGCCCCAGGCCTAGGGCGCCCCAGGCCTTAGGCTTAGGGAGACTCATACCTGGGGCTCCCCAGCCCTTAGGATTAAGGAACCCCAGGCCTGGGATGCCCCAGCCCTTAGGCTTAGGGAGCCTCATGCCTGGGGCGCCCAGCCCTTAGGCTTAAGGAACCCGAGGCCTTCGGCGCCCCAGTCCTTAGGCTTAAGGAACCCGAGTCCTGGGGCGCCCCAGCTCGTAGGTTTGGGAGCCTCGGCCTGGGATGCCCCAGCCCTTAGGATTAGGGAGCCCCAACCTGGGGTGCCCTAGGACTTAGGCTTTGGGAGCCCCAGGCCTTGGGCGCCTAGGCCCTTAGAGTTAGGGAGCCCCAGGCCTAGGGCGCCCAGCCCTTAGGCTTAGGGAGCCTCATGCCTGGGGAGCCCCAGCCCTTAGGCTTAGGGAGAAACTGGCCAGGGGTGCCCCTGCAATTAGGCTTATGGAAGCCCAGGCCTGGGTTGCCCCAACCATTAGGATTAGGGACCCCCAGGCCTGGGGCGCCCCTGCGGTTAGGCTTAGGTAGCCCCAGGCCTGGGACGCCCCAGCCCTTAGGTTTAGGGAGCCCCAGGCCTGGGGCGACCCAGCCCTTATACTTAGGGAGCCCCAGGCCAAGGGCGCCCCAGCCCTTAGGATTAGGGAGAACCTGGCCAGGGGCACCCCAGCACTTAGGCTTTGGGAGCCCCAGGCCTGGGGCTTCCCAGCCCTTAGGTTTAGGGAGCTCCACGCATGGGGCCTCCCAGCCCTCAGGCTTTGGGAGCCCAAGGCCTGGGGCGCCCCAGCCCTTAGCCTTAGGGAGCCGCAGGCCGGGGCGCCCCTGCACTTAGGCTTAGGGAGCCCCAGGGCCTGGGGAGACCCAACCTATAGGCTTAGGGAGCCCGAGGCCTGGGGCGCCCCAGCCATTAGGCTTTGAGAGCCCCAGCCTAGGACGCCCCAGCACTTAGGCTTAGGGAACCCCAGGTGGGGAGCCAAAGTTTTAGGCTTAGGTAGCATTAGGCCTTTTGCGCCTCAACCCTTAAGCTTAGGAAGCCACAGGGCTGGGGCGCCCCAGTCCTTAGGATTTGGGAGACCCAGGCCTGGGGCACCCCAGCCTGTAGGTTTGGGAGCCCCGGCCTGGGACGCCCCAGCCCTTAGGCTTAGGGAGCCCCAACCTGGGGCGCCCTAGGACTTAGGCTTAGGGAGCCCCAGGCCTTCGGCGCCTAAGCCCTTAGAGTTAGGGAGCCCTAGGCCTAGGGCGCCCAGCCCTTAGGCTTAGGGAGCCTCATGCCTGGGGAGCCCCAGCCCTTAGGCTTAGGGAGAAACTGGCCAGGGGTGCCCCTGCACTTAGGCTTAGGGAAGCCCAGGCCTGGGGAGCCCCAGCCATTAGGATTAGGGACCCCCAGGCCTGGGGCGCCCCTGCGCTTAGGCTTAGGTAGCCCAAGGCCTGGGACGCCCCAGCCCATAGGCTTAGGGAGCCCCAGGCCTGGGGCGCCCCAGCCATTAGGCTGTGGGAGCCCAAGGCCTGGGGCGCCCCAGCCCTTAGGCTTTGGGAGCCGCAGGCCTGGGGCGCCCCAGCCCTTAGGATTTGGGAGCCGCAGGCCTGGGGCGCCCCAGCCCTTAGGCTTTGGGAGCCGCAGGCCTGGGGCGCTCCAGCAATTAGGCTTAGGGAGCCCCTGGCCTGGGGCGCTCCAGGACTTAGGCTTAGGGAGCCCTAGTCCTGGGGAGCCCCAGCCCTTAGGCTTAGGGAGCCCCAGGCCTGGGGCGACCCAGCCCTTTGAGTTAGGGAGCCCCAGGCCTAGGGCACCCCAGCCCTTAGGATTAGGGAGAACCTGGCCAGGGGCGCCCCTGCACTTAGGCTTTGGGAGCCCCAGGCCTGGGGCTTCCCAGCCCTTAGGCTTAGGGAGCTCCACGCATGGGGCCTCCCAGCCCTCAGGCTTTGGGAGCCCATGGCCTAGGGCGCCCCAGCCCTTAGGATTAGGGAGCCGCAGGCCTGGGGCGCCCCTGCACTTAGGCTTAGGGAGCCCCAGGCCTGGGGTGCACCAGCCATTAGGATTAGAGACCCCCAGGCCTGGGGCACACTGCCCTTAGGCTTAGGTAGCCTCAGGTCTGGGACGCCCCTGCCCTAAGGCTTAGGGAACCCCAGGTCTGGGGCGCCCCAGCCCTTAGGCTTTGGGAGCCGCAGGCCTGGGGCGCTCCAGCCATTAGGCTTAGGGAGCCCTGGGCCTGGGGCGTCCCAGGCCATAGGCTTAGGGAGCCCTAGGCCTGGGGCGCCCCAGCCCTTAGGCTTAGGGAGCCCGAGGCCTGAGGCGCTCCAGCCCTTAGGGTTAGGGAGCACCGGGCCTGGAGCGCCCCAGGCCTTAGGGTTAGGGAGCTCTAGGCCTGGGACACCCCAGCCCTTAGGCTTAGGGCGCACCTGGTCTGGGGCGCCCCAGAACTTAGGCTTAGGGAGCCCCAGTCCTGGGGCGCCACAGCATTTAAGCTTAGGGAGCGCCAGGCCTGGGGCGACCCACCCTTAGGCTTATGGAGCCCCAGGCCTGGGGAGACCCACCCTTAGGCTTATGGAGCCCCAGGCCTGGGGCGCCCCAGCCCTTAGGCTTTGGGAGCCCCGGCCTGGTACTCCCCAGCTCTTAGGCTTAGGGAGCCCCAGGTCTTGGGCGCCCCAGCCCTTAGAGTTAGGGAGCCCTAGGCCTAGGGCGCCCCAGCCCATAGGCTTAGGGAGCCTCATACCTGGGGCTCCCCACACCTTAGGATTAAGGAACCCCAGGCCTGGGACGCCCCTGCCCTTAGGCTTAGGGAGCCTCATGCCTGGGGCGCCCCAGCCCTTAGGCTTAAGGAACCCCAGGCCTGTGGCGCCCCAGCCCTTAGGCTTAGGGAGAACCTGGCCAGGGGCGCCCCAGCACTTAGGTTTTGGGACCCCCAGGCCTGGGGCTTCCCAGCCCTTAGGCTTAGGGAGCCCCATGCCTAGGGCCCCCCAGCCCTTAGGCTTAGGGAGCCCTAGGCCTGGGACGCCCCAGCCCTTAGGCTTAGGGCGCACCTGGTCTGGGGCGCCCCAGAACTTAGGCTTAGGGAGCCCCAGGCCTGGGGCGCCACAGCATTTAGGCTTAGGGAGCGCCAGGCCTGGGGCGACACACTCTTATGCTTAGGGAGCCCCAGGCCTGGGGCGCTCCAGTCCTTAGGCTTTGGGAGCCCCGGCCTGGGACTCCCCAGCTCTTAGGCTTAGGGAGCCCCAGGTCTTGGGCGCCCCAGAACTTAGAGTTAGGGAGCCCCAGGCCTAGGGCGCCCCAGGCTCCCCAGCCCTTAGGATTAAGGAACCCCAGGCCTGGGATGCCCCAGCCCTTAGGCTTAGGGAACCTCATGCCTGGGGCGCCCCAGCCCTTAGGCTTAAGGAACCCTAGGCCTGGGGCGCCCCAGCCCTTAGGCTTAGGGAGAACTTGGCCAGGGGCGCCCCCGCACTTAGGCTTTGGGACCCCCAGGCCTGGGGCTTCCCAGCCCTTAGGCTTAGGGAGCCCCATGCCTAGGGCCCCCCAGCCCTTAGGCTTAGGGAGCCCTAGGCCTGGGATGCCCCAGCCCTTAGGCTTAGGGCGCACCTGGTCTGGGGCGCCCCAGAACTTAGGCTTAGGGAGCCGCAGGCCTGGGGCGCCACAGCATTTAGGCTTAGGGAGCGCCAGGCCTGGGGAGACCCACCCTTAGGCTTATGGAGCCCCAGGCCTGGGGCGCCCCAGCCCTTAGGCTTTGGGAGCCCCGGCCTGGGACTACCCAGCTCTTAGGCTTAGGGAGCCCCAGGCCTAGGGCGCCCCAGCCCTTAGGCTTAGGGAGCCTCATACCTGGTGCTCCCCAGACCTTAGGATTAAGGAACCCCAGGCCTGGGACGCCCCAGCCCTTAGACTTATGGAGCCTCATGCCTGGGGCGCCCCAGCCCTTATGCTTAAGGAACCCCAGGCCTGGGGCGCCCCAGCCCTTAGGCTTAGGGAGAACCTGGCCAGGGGCGCCCCAGCACTTAGGCTTTGGGACCCCAAGGCCTGGGGCTTCCCAGCCCTTAGGCTTAGGGAGGCCCACGCCTATGGCCCCCCAGCCCTTAGCCTTAGGGAGCCCTAGGCCTTGGACGCCCCAGCCCTTAGGCTTAGGGCACACCTGGTTTGGGGCGCCCCAGAACTTAGGCTTAGGGAGCCCCAGGCCTGGGGCGCCACAGCATTTAGGCTTAGGGAGCGCCAGGCCTGGGGCGACACACTCTTATGCTTAGGGAGCCCCAGGCCTGGGGCGCTCCAGCCCTTAGGTTTTGGGAGCCCTGGCCTGGGACTCCCCAGCTCTTAGGCTTAGGGAGCCCCAGGCCTAGGGCGCCCCAGCCCTTAGGCTTAGGGAGCCTCATACCTGGGGCTCCCCAGCCCTTAGGATTAAGGAAACCCAGGCCTTGGACGCCCCAGCCCTTAGGCTTAGGGAGCCTCATGCCTGGGGCGCCCCAGCCCTTAGGCTTAAGGAACCCGAGGCCTGGGGCGCCCCAGCCCTTAGGCTTAAGGAACCCGAGGCCAGGGGCGCCCCAGCCCATAGGTTTGGGAGCCCCAACCTGGGGCGCCCTAGGACTTAGGCTTAGGGAGCCCCAGGCCTTGGGCGCCTAAGCCCTTAGAGTTAGGGAGCCCCAGGCCTAGGGCGCCCAGCCCTTAGGCTTAGGGAGCCTCATGCCTGGGGAGCCCCAGCCCTTAGGCTTAGGGAGAAACTGGCCAGGGGTGCCCCTGCACTTAGGCTTAGGGAAGCCCAGGCCTGGGGTGCCCCAGCCATTAGGATTAGGGACCCCCAGGCCTGGGGCGCCCCTGCGCTTAGGCTTAGGTAGCACCAGGCCTGGGACGCCCCAGCCCTTAGGTTTAGGGAGCCCCAGGCCTGGGGCGACCCAGCCCTTATAGTTAGGGAGCCCCAGGCCTAGGGCGCCCCAGCCCTTAGGATTAGGGAGCCCCAGGTTGGGAGCCAAAGTTTTAGGCTTAGGTAACCCTAGGCCTTTTGCGCCTCAACCCTTAAGCTTAGGAAGCCACAGGGCTGGGGCGCCCCAGTCCTTAGGATTTGGGAGCCCCAGGCCTGGGGCGCCCCAGCCCGTAGGTTTGGGAGACCCGGCCTGGGACGCCCCAGCCCTTAGGCTTAGGGAGCCCCAACTTGGGGCGCCCTAGGACTTAGGCTTAGGGAGCCCCAGGCCTTAGGCACCTAAGCCCTTAGAGTTAGGGAGCCCCAGGCCTAGGGCGCCCAGCCCTTAGGCTTAGGGAGCCTCATGCCTGGGGAGCCCCAGCCCTTAGGTTAGGGAGAAACTGGCCAGGGGTGCCCCTGCACTTAGGCTTAGGGAAGCCCAAGCCTGGGGTGCCCCAGCCATTAGGATTAGGGACCCCCAGGCCTGGGGCGCCCCTGCGCTTAGGCTTAGGTAGCCCCAGGCCTGGGACGCCCCAGCCCTTAGGCTTAGGGAGCCCCAGGCCTGGGGCGCCCCAGCCCTTAGGCTTAGGGAGCCGCAGGCCTGGGGCGCCCCTGCCCTTAGGCTTTGGGAGCCGCAGGCCTGGGGCGCTCCAGCAATTAGGCTTAAGGAGCCCCTGGCCTGGGGCGCTCCATGACTTAGGCTTAGGGAGCCCTAGTCCTGGGAAGCCCCAGCCCTTAGGCTTAGGGAGCCCCAGGCCTGGGGCGACCCAGCCCTTAGAGTTAGGGAGACCCAGGCCTAGGGCGCCCCAGCCCGTAGGATTAGGGAGAACCTGGCCAGGGGCGCCCCTGCACTTAGGCTTTGGGAGCCCCAGGCCTGGGGCTTCCCAGCCCTTAGGCTTAGGGAGCTCCACGCATGGGGCCTCACAGCCCTCAGGCTTTGGGAGCCCAAGGCCTGGGGCGCCCCAGCCCTTAGGATTAGGGAGCCGCAGGCCTGGGGCGCCCCTGCACTTAGGCTTAGGGAGCCCCAGGCCTGGGGTGCCCCAGCCATTAGGATTAGAGACCCCCAGGTCTGGGGCACAACTGCCCTTAGGCTTAGGTAGCCCCAGGCCTGGGGCGCCCCTGCCCTTAGGCTTAGGTAGTCCCAGGTCTGGGACGCCCCAGCCCTAAGGCTTAGGGAACCCCAGGTCTGGGGCGCCCCAGCCCTTAGGCTTTTGGAGCCGCAGGCCTGGGGCGCTCCATCCATTAGGCTTAGGCAGCCCTGGGCCTGGGGCGACCCACCCTTGGCTTATGGAGCCCCATGTCTGGGGCGCCCCAGGCCTTAGGTTTTGGGAGCCCCGGCCTGGGACTCCCCAGCTCTTAGGCTTAGGGAGCCCCAGGCCTAGGGTGCCCCAGCCCTTAGGCTTAGGGAGCATCATACCTGGGGCTCCCCAGACCTTAGGATTAAGGAACCCCAGGCCTGGGACGCCCCAGCCCTTTGACTTAGGGAGCCTCATGCCTGGGGCGCCCCAGCCCTTAGGCTTAAGGAACCCTAGGCCTGGGGCGCCCCAGCCCTTAGGCATAGGGAGAACCTGGCCAGGGGCGCCCCAGCACTTAGGCTTTGGGACCCCCAGGCCTGGGGCTTCCCAGCCCTTAGGCTTAGGGAGCCCCATGCCTAGGGCCCCCCAGCCCTTAGGCTTAGGGAGCCCTAGGCCTGGGATGCCCCAGCCCTTAGGCTTAGGGCTCACCTGGTCTGGTGCGCCCCAGAACTTAGGCTTAGGGAGCCCCAGGCCTGGGGCGCCACAGCATTTAGGCTTAGGGAGCGCCAGGCCTGGGGCGACACACCCTTAGGCTTATGGAGCCCCAGGCCTGGGGCGCCCCAGCCTTTAGGCTTTGGGAGCCCCGGCCTGGGACTCCCCAGCTCTTAGGCTTAGGGAGCCCCAGGTCTTGGGCCCCCCAGCCCTTAGAGTTAGGGAGCCCCAGGACTAGGGCGCCCCAGCCCTTAGGCTTAGGGAGCCTCATACCTGGGGCACCCCAGACCTTAGGATTAAGGAACCCCAGGCCTGGGACGCCACAGCCCTTAAACTTAGGGTGCCTCATGCCTGGGGCGCCAAAGCCCTTAGGATTAAGGAACCCCAGGCCTGGGGCGCCCCAGCCCTTAGGCTCAGGGAGAACTTGGCCAGGGGCGCCCCAGCACTTAGGCTTTGGGACCCCCGGCCCTGGGGCTTCCCAGGCTTAGGCTTAGTGAGCCCCACGCCTAGGGCACCCCAGACCTTAGGATTAGGGAGCCCTAGGCCTGGGACGCCCCAGCCCTTAGGCTTAGGGCGCACCTGGTCTGGGGCGCCCCAGAACTTAGGCTTAGGGAGCCCCAGGCCTGGGGCGCCACAGCATTTAGGCTTAGGGAGCGCCAGGCCTGGGGCGACAAACTCTTATGCTTAGGGAGCCCCAGGCCTGGGGCGCTCCAGCCCTTAGGCTTTTGGAGCCCCGGCCTGGGACTCCCCAGCTCTTAGGCTTAGGGAGCCCCAGGTCTTGGGCGCCCCAGAACTTAGAGTTAGGGAGCCCCAGGCCTAGGGCGCCCCAGCCCTTAGGCTTAGGGAGCCTCATACCTGGGGCTCCCCAGCCCTTAGGATTAAGGAACCCCAGGCCTGTGACGCCCCAGCCCTTAGGCTTAGGGAGCCTCATGCCTGGGGCGCCCCAGCCCTTAGGCTTAAGGAACCCGAGGCCTGGGGCGCCCGAGCCCTTAGGCTTAAGGAACCCGAGGCCTGGGGCGCCCCAGCCCATAGGTTTGGGAGCCCCGACCTGGGACGCCCCAGCCCTTAGGCTTAGGGAGCCCCAACCTAGGGCGCCCTAGGACTTAGGCTTAGGGAGCCCCAGGCCTTGGGCACCTAAGCCCTTAGAGTTAGGGAGCCCCAGGCCTAGGGCGCCCAGCCATTAGGCTTAGGGAGCCTCATGCATGGGGAGCCCCAGCCCTTAGGCTTAGGGAGAAACTGGCCAGGGGTGCCCCTGCACTTAGGCTTAGGGAAGCCCAGGCCTGGGGTGCCCCAGCCATTAGGATTAGGGACCCCCAGGCCTGGGGCGCCCCTGCGCTTAGGCTTAGGTAGCCCCAGGCCTGGGACGCCCCAGCCCTTAGGCTTAGGGAGCCCCAGGCCTGGGGTGCCCCAGCCCTTAGGCTGTGGGAGCCCAAGGCCTGGGGCGCCCCAGCCCTTAGGCTTTGGGAGCCGCAGGCCTGGGGCGCTCCAGCAATTAGGCTTAGGGAGCCCCTGGCCTGGGGCGCTCCAGGACTTAGGCTTAGGGAGCCCTAGTCCTGGGGAGCCCCAGCCCCTAGGCTTAGGGAGCCCCAGGCCTGGGGCGACCCAACCCTTAGAGTTAGGGAGCCCCAGGCCTGGGGCTTCCCAGCCCTTAGGCTTAGGGAGCTCCACGCATGGGGCCTCACAGCCCTCAGGCTTTGGGAGCCCAAGGCCTGGGGCGCCCCAGCCCTTAGGATTAGGGAGCCGCAGGCCTGGGGCGCCCCTGCACTTAGGCTTAGGGAGCCCCAGGCCTGGGGTGCCCCAGCCATTAGGATTAGAGACCCCCAGGCCTGGGGCACAACTGCCCTTAGGCTTAGGTAGCCCCAGGCCTGGGGCGCCCCTGCCCTTTGGCTTAGGTAGCCCCAGGTCTGGGACGCCCCAGCCCTAAGGCTTAGGGAACCCCAGGTCTGGGGCGCCCCAGCCCTTAGGCTTTTGGAGCCGCAGGCCTGGGGCGCTCCATCCATTAGGCTTAGGCAGCCCTGGGCCTGGGGCGACCCATCCTTGGCTTATGGAACCCCAGGTCTGGGGCGCCCCAGGCCTTAGGTTTTGGGAGCCCCGGCCTGGGACTCCCCAGCTCTTAGGCTTAGGGAGCATCATACCTGGGGCTCCCCAGACCTTAGGATTAAGGAACCCCAGGCCTGGGACGCCCCAGCCCTTTGACTTAGGGAGCCTCATGCCTGGGGCGCCCCAGCCCTTAGGCTTAAGGAACTCTAGGCCTGGGGCGCCCCAGCCCTTAGGCATAGGGAGAACCTGGCCAGGGGCGCCCCAGCACTTAGGCTTTGGGACCCCCAGGCCTGGGGCTTCCCAGCCCTTAGGCTTAGGGAGCCCCATGCCTAGGGCCCCCCAGCCCTTAGGCTTAGGGAGCCCTAGGCCTGGGATGCCCCAGCCCTTAGGCTTAGGGCTCACCTGGTCTGGTGCGCCCCAGAACTTAGGCTTAGGGAGCCCCAGGCCTGGGGCGCCACAGCATTTAGGCTTAGGGAGCGCCAGGCCTGGGGCGACACACCCTTAGGCTTATGGAGCCCCAGGCCTGGGGCGCCCCAGCCTTTAGGCTTTGGGAGCCCCGGCCTGGGACTCCCCAGCTCTTAGGCTTAGGGAGCCCCAGGTCTTGGGCCCCCCAGCCCTTAGAGTTAGGGAGCCCCAGGACTAGGGCGCCCCAGCCCTTAGGCTTAGGGAGCCTCATACCTGGGGCACCCCAGACCTTAGGATTAAGGAACCCCAGGCCTGGGACGCCACAGCCCTTAGACTTAGGGTGCCTCATGCCTGGGGCGCCAAAGCCCTTAGGATTAAGGAACCCCAGGCCTGGGGCGCCCCAGCCCTTAGGCTCAGGGAGAACTTGGCCAGGGGCGCCCCAGCACTTAGGCTTTGGGACCCCCAGCCCTGGGGCTTCCCAGGCTTAGGCTTAGTGAGCCCCACGCCTAGGGCACCCCAGACCTTAGGATTAGGGAGCCCTAGGCCTGGGACGCCCCAGCCCTTAGGCTTAGGGCGCACCTGGTCTGGGGCGCCCCAGAACTTAGGCTTAGGGAGCCCCAGGCCTGGGGCGCCACAGCATTTAGGCTTAGGGAGCGCCAGGCCTGGGGCGACACACTCTTATGCTTAGGGAGCCCCAGGCCTGGGGCGCTCCAGCCCTTAGGCTTTTGGAGCCCCGGCCTGGGACTCCCCAGCTCTTAGGCTTAGGGAGCCCCAGGTCTTGGGCGCCCCAGAACTTAGAGTTAGGGAGCCCCAGGCCTAGGGCGCCCCAGCCCTTAGGCTTAGGGAGCCTCATACCTGGGGCTCCCCAGCCCTTAGGATTAAGGAACCCCAGGCCTGGGACGCCCCAGCCCTTAGGCTTAGGGAGCCTCATGCCTGGGGCGCCCCAGCCCTTAGGCTTAAGGAACCCGAGGCCTGGGGCGCCCGAGCCCTTAGGCTTAAGGAACCCGAGGCCTGGGGCGCCCCAGCCCATAGGTTTGGGAGCCCCGACCTGGGACGCCCCAGCCCTTAGGCTTAGGGAGCCCCAACCTAGGGCGCCCTAGGACTTAGGTTTAGGGAGCCCCAGGCCTTGGGCACCTAAGCCCTTAGAGTTAGGGAGCCCCAGGCCTAGGGCGCCCAGCCATTAGGCTTAGGGAGCCTCATGCCTGGGGAGCCCCAGCCCTTAGGCTTAGGGAGAAACTGGCCAGGGGTGCCCCTGCACTTAGGCTTAGGGAAGCCCAGGCCTGGGGTGCCCCAGCCATTAGGATGAGGGACCCCCAGGCCTGGGGCGCCCCTGCGCTTAGGCTTAGGTAGCCCCAGGCCTGGGACGCCCCAGCCCTTAGGCTTAGGGAGCCCCAGGCCTGGGGCGCCCCAGCCCTTAGGCTGTGGGAGCCCAAGGCCTGGGGCGCCCCAGCCCTTAGGCTTTGGGAGCCGCAGGCCTGGGCGCTCCAGCAATTAGGCTTAGGGAGCCCCTGGCCTGGGGCGCTCCAGGACATAGGCTTAGGGAGCCCTAGTCCTGGGGAGCCCCAGGCCCTAGGCTTAGGGAGCCCCAGGCCTGGGGCGACCCAACCCTTAGAGTTAGGGAGCCCCAGGCCTAGGGCGCCCCAGCCCTTAGGATTAGGGAGAACCTGGCCAGGGGCTCCCCTGCACTTAGGCTTTGATAGCCCCAGGTCTGGGGCTTCGCAGCCCTTAGGCTTAGGGAGCTCCACGCATGGGGCCTCCCAGCCCTCAGGCTTTGGGAGCCCAAGGCCTGGGGCGCCCCAGCCCTTAGGATTAGGGAGCCCCAGGCCTGGGGTGCCCCAGCCATTAGGATTAGAGACCCCCAGGCCTGGGGCGAAACTGCCCTTAGGCTTAGGTAGCCCCAGGCCTCGGGCGCCCCTGCCCTTAGGCTTAGGTAGCCCCAGGTCTGGGAAGCCCAAGCCCTAAAGCTTAGGGAACCCCAGTTCTGGGGCGCCCCAGCCTTTAGGCTTTGGGAGCCGCAGGCCTGGGGCGCTCCAGCCATTAGGCTTAGGGAGCCCCAGGCCTGGGGCACCCAAGCCCTTAGGCTTTGGGAGCCGCAGGCCTGGGGCGCTCCAGTCCTTATGGTTAGGGAGCACCGGGCCTGGGGCGCCCCAGGCCTTAGGCTTAGGGAGCCCTAGGCCTGGGACGCCTCAGCCCTTAGGCTTAGGGCGCACCTGGTCTGGGGCGCCCCAGAACTTAGGCTTAGGGAGCCCCAGGCCTGGGGCGCCACAGCATTTAGGCTTAGGGAGAGCCAGGCCTGGGGCGACCCACCCTTAGGCTTATGGAGCCCCAGGCCTGGGGCGCCCCAACCCTTAGGCTTTAGGAGCCCCGGCCTGGGACTCCCCAGCGCTTAGTCTTAGGGAGCTCCAGGTCTTGGGCGCCCCAGCCCTTAGAGTTAGGGAGCCCCAGGCCTAGGGCGCCCCAGCCCTTAGGCTTAGGGAGCCTCATACCTGGGGCTCCCCAGACCTTAGGATTAAGGAACCCCAGGCGTGGGACCCCCCAGCCCTTATTCTTAGGGAGCCTCATGCCTGGGGCGCCCCAGCCCTTAGGCTTAAGGAACCCCAGGCCTGGGGCCCCCCCAGCCCTTAGGCTTAGGGAGAACCTGGCCAGGGGCGCCCCAGCACTTAGGCTTTGGGACCCCCAGGCCTGGGGCTTCCCAGCCCTTAGGCTTAGGGAGTCCCACGCCTAGGGCCCCCCAGCCCTTAGGCTTAGGGAGCCCTAGGCCTGGGACTCCCCAGTCCTTAGGCTTACGGCGCACCTGGTCTGGGGCGCCCCAGAACTTAGGCTTAGGGAGCCCCAGGCCTGGGGCGCCACAGCATTTAGGTTTAGGGAGCGTCAGGCCTGGGGCGACACACTCTTATGCTTAGGGAGCCCCAGGCCTGGGGCGCTCCAGCCCTTAGGCTTTGGGAGCCCCGGCCTGGGACTCCCCAGCTCTTAGGCTTATGGAGCCCCAGGTCTTGGGCGCCCTAGAACTTAGAGTTAGGGAGCCCCAGGCCTAGGGCGCCCCAGCCCTTAGGCTTAGGGAACCACATACCTGGGGCTCCCGAGCCCTTAGGATTAAGGAACCCCAGGCCTGGGACGCCCCAGCCCTTAGGCTTAGGGAGCCTCATGCCTGGGGCGCCCCAGCCCTTAGGCTTAAGGAACCCGAGGCCTGGGGCGCACCAGCCCTTAGGCTTAAGGAACCCGAAGCCTGGGGCCCCCCAGCCCATAGGCTTGGGAGCCCCGGCCTGGGACGCCCCAGCCCTTAGGCTTAGGGAGCCCCAACCTGGGGCGCCCTAGGACTTAGGCTTAGGGAGCCCCAGGCCTTGGGCGCCTAAGCCCTTAGAGTTAGGGAGCCCCAGGCCTAGGGCGCCCAGCCATGAGGCTTAGGGAGCCTCATGCCTGGGGAGCCCCAGCCCTTAGGCTTAGGGAGAAACTGGCCAGGGGTGCCCCTGCACTTAGGCTTAGGGAAGCCCAGGCCTGGGGTGCCCCAGCCATTAGGATTAGGGACCCCCAGGCCTGGGGCGCCCCTGCGCTTAGGCTTAGGTAGCCCCAGGCCTGGGATGCCCCAGCCCTTAGGCTTAGGGAGCCCCAGGCCTGGGGCGCCCCAGCCCTTAGGATGTGGGAGCCCAAGGCCTGGGGCGCCCCAGTCCTTAGGCTCTGGGAGCCGCAGGCCTGGGGCGCTCCAGCAATTAGGCTTAGGGAGCCCCTGGCCTGGGGCGCTCCAGGACTTAGGCTTAGGGAGCCCTAGCCCTTGGGAGCCCCAGCCCTTAGCGTTAGGGAGCCCCACACCTAGGGCGCCCCAGCCATTAGGATTAGGGAGAACCTGGCCAGGGGCGCCCCTGTACTTAGGCTTAGGGAGCGCCAGGACTGGGGCAACACACTCTTATGCTTAGGGAGCCCCAGGCCTGGGGCGCTCCAGTCCTTAGGCTTTGGAAGCCCCGGCCTGGGACTCCCCAGCTCTTAGGCTTAGGGAGCCCCAGGTCTTGGGCGCCCCAGAACTTAGAGTTAGGGAGCCCCAGGCCTAGGGCGCCCCAGCCCTTAGGCTTAGGGAGCCTCATACCTGGGGCTCCCCAGACCTTAGGATTAAGGAACCCCAGGCCTGGGACGCCCCAGCCCTTAGACTTATGGAGCCTCATGCCTGGGGCGCCCCAGCCTTTATGCTTAAGGAAGCCCAGGCCTGGGGCGCCCCAGCCCTTAGGCTTAGGGAGAACCTGGCCTGGGGCGCCACAGCATTTAGGCTTAGGGAGCGCCAGGCCTGGGGCGACACACTCTTATGCTTAGGGAGCCCCAGGCCTAGGGCGCTCCAGCCCTTAGGCTTTGGGAGCCCTGGCCTGGGACTCCCCAGCTCTTAGGCTTAGGGAGCCCCAGGCCTAGGGCGCCCCAGCCCTTAGGCTTAGGGAGCCTCATACCTGGGGCTCCCCAGCCCTTAGGATTAAGGAAACCCAGGCCTGGGACGCCCCAGGCCTTAGGCTTAGGGAGCCTCATGCCTGGGGTGCCCCAGCCCTTAGGCTTAAGGAACCCGAGGCCTGGGGCGCCCCAGCCCTTAGGCTTAAGGAACCCGAGGCCTGGGGCGCCCCAGCCCATAGGTTTGGGAGCCCCAACCTGGGGCGCCCTAGGACTTAGGCTTAGGGAGCCCCAGGCCTTGGGCGCCTACGCCCTTAGAGTTAGGGAGCCCCAGGCCTAGGGCACCCAGCCCTTAGGCTTAGGGAGCCTCATGCCTGGGGAAACCCAACCCTTAGGCTTAGGGAGAAACTGGCCAGGGGTGCCCCTGCACTTAGGCTTAGGGAAGCCCAGGCATGGGGTGCCCCAGCCATTAGGATTAGGGACCCCCAGGCCTGGGGCGCCCCTGCGCTTAGGCTTAGGTAGCACCAGGCCTAGGACGCCCCAGCCCTTAGGTTTAGGGAGCCCCAGGCCTGGGGCGACCCAGCCCTTATAGTTAGGGAGCCCCAGGCCTAGGGCGCCCCAGCCCTTAGGATTAGGGAGCCCCAGGTTGGGAGCCAAAGTTTTAGGCTTAGGTAACCCTAGGCCTTTTGCGCCTCAACCCTTAAGCTTAGGAAGCCACAGGGCTGGGGCGCACCAGTCCTTAGGATTTGGGAGCCCCAGGCCTGGGGCGCCCCAGCCCGTAGGTTTGGGAGCCCCGGCCTGGGACGCCCCAGCCCTTAGGCTTAGGGAGCCCCAACGTGGGGCGCCCTAGGACTTAGGCTTAGGGAACCCCAGGCCTTAGGCGCCTAAGCCCTTAGAGTTAGGGAGCCCCAGGCCTAGGGCGCCCAGCCCTTAGGCTTAGGGAGCCTCATGCCTGGGGAGCCCCAGCCCTTAGGTTAGGGAGAAACTGGCCAGGGGTGCCCCTGCACTTAGGCTTAGGGAAGCCCAGGCCTGGGGTGCCCCAGCCATTAGGATTAGGGACCCCCAGGCCTGGGGCACCCCTGCGCTTAGGGTTAGGTAGCCCCAGGCCTGGGACGCCCCAGCCCTTAGGCTTAGGGAGCCCCAGGCCTGGGGCGCCCCAGCCCTTAGGCTTAGGGAGCCCAAGGCCTGGGGCGCCCCAGCCCTTAGGCTTTGGGAGCCGTAGGCCTGGGGCGCTCCAGCAATTAGGCTTAAGGAGCCCCTGGCCTGGGGCGCTCCAGGACTTAGGCTTTGGAGCCCTAGTCCTGGGAAGCCCCAGCCCTTAGGCTTAGGGAGCCCCAGGCCTGGGGCGACCCAGCCCTTAGAGTTAGGGAGCCCCAGGCCTAGGGCGCCCCAGCCCGTAGGATTAGGGAGAACCTGGCCAGGGGCGCCCCTGCACTTAGGCTTAGGGAGCCCCAGGCCTTAGGCGCCTAAGCCCTTAGAGTTAGGGAGCCCCAGGCCTAGGGCGCCCAGCCCTTAGGCTTAGGGAGCCTCATGCCTGGGGAGCCCCAGCCCTTAGGTTAGGGAGAAACTGGCCAGGGGTGCCCCTGCACTTAGGCTTAGGGAAGCCCAGGCCTGGGGTGCCCCAGCCATTAGGATTAGGGACCCCCAGGCCTGGGGCGCCCCTGCGCTTAGGCTTAGGTAGCCCCAGGCCTGGGACGCCCCATCCCTTAGGCTTAGGGAGCCCCAGGCCTGGGGCGCCCCAGCCCTTAGGCTTAGGGAGCCCAAGGCCTGGGGCGCCCCAGCCCTTAGGCTTTGGGAGCCGTAGGCCTGGGGCGCTCCAGCAATTAGGCTTAAGGAGCCCCTGGCCTGGGGCGCTCCAGGACTTAGGCTTAGGGAGCCCTAGTCCTGGGAAGCCCCAGCCCTTAGGCTTAGGGAGCCCCAGGCCTGGGGCGACCCAGCCCTTAGAGTTAGGGAGCCCCAGGCCTAGGGCGCCCCAGCCCGTAGGATTAGGGAGAACCTGGCCAGGGGCGCCCCTGCACTTAGGCTTTGGGAGCCCCAGGCCTGGGGCTTCCCAGCCCTTAGGCTTAGGGAGCTCCACGCATGGGGCCTCACAGCCCTCAGGCTTTGGGAGCCCAAGGCCTGGGGCGCCCCAGCCCTTAGGATTAGGGAGCCGCAGGCCTGGGGCGCCCCTGCACTTAGGCTTAGGGAGCCCCAGGCCTGGGGTGCCCCAGCCATTAGGATTAGAGACCCCCAGGCCTGGGGCACAACTGCCCTTAGGCTTAGGTAGCCCAAGGACTGGGGCGCCCCTGCCCTTAGGCTTAGGTAGCCCCAGGTCTGGGACACCCCAGCCCTAAGGCTTAGGGAACCCCAGGTCTGGGGCGCCCCAGCCCTTAGGCTTTTGGAGCCGCAGGCCTGGGGCGCTCCATCCATTAGGCTTAGGCAACCCTGGGCCTGGGGCGCCCCAGGCCATAGGCTTAGGGAGCCCCAGGCCTGGGGCGCCCCAGTCCTTAGGATTTGGGAGCCGCAGGCCTGCGGCGCTCCAGCCTTAGGGTTAGGGAGCACCGGGCCTGGGGCGCCCCAGGCCTTAGGCTTAGGGAGCCCTAGGCCTGGGACGCCCCAGCCCTTAGGCTTAGGGCGCATCTGGTCTGGGGCGCCCCAGAACTTAGGCTTAGGGAGCCCCAGTCCTGGGGCGCCACAGCATTTAGGCTTAGGGAGCGCCAGGCCTGGGGCAACCCACCCTTGGCTTATGGAGCCCCAGCCCTGGGGCGCCCCAGGGCTTAGGCTTTGGGAGCCCCGGCCTGGGACTCCCCAGCTCTTAGGCTTAGGGAGCCCCAGGCCTAGGGTGCCCCAGCCCTTAGGCTTAGGGAGCATCATACCTGGGGCTCCCCAGACCTTAGGATTAAGGAACCCCAGGCCTGGGACTCCCCAGCCCTTTGACTTAGGGAGCCTCATGCCTGGGGCGCCCCAGCCCTTAGGCTTAAGGAACCCTAGGCCTGGGGCGCCCCAGCCCTTAGGCATAGGGAGAACCTGGCCAGGGGCGCCCCAGCACTTAGGCTTTGGGACCCCCAGGCCTGGGGCTTCCCAGCCCTTAGGCTTAGGGAGCCCCATGCCTAGGGCCCCCCAGCCCTTAGGCTTAGGGAGCCCTAGGCCTGGGATGCCCCAGCCCTTAGGCTTAGGGCTCACCTGGTATGGTATGCCCCAGCCCTTAGGCTTAGGGCTCACCTGGTCTGGTGCGCCCCAGAACTTAGGCTTAGGGAGCCCCAGGCCTGGGGCGCCACAGCATTTAGGCTTAGGGAGCGCCAGGCCTGGGGCGACACACCCTTAGGCTTATGGAGCCCCAGGCCTGGGGCGCCCCAGCCCTTAGGCTTTGGGAGCCCCGGCCTGGGACTCCCCAGCTCTTAGGCTTAGGGAGCCCCAGGTCTTGGGCGCCCCAGCCCTTAGAGTTAGGGAGCCCCAGGACTAGGGCGCCCCAGCCCTTAGGCTTAGGGAGCCTCATACCTGGGGCTCCCCAGACCTTAGGATTAAGGAACCCCAGGCCTGGGACGCCGCAGCCCTTAGACTTAGGGAGCCTCATGCCTGGGGCGCCCCAGCCCTTAGGATTAAAGAACCCCAGGCCTGGGGCGCCCGAGCCCTTAGGCTCAGGGAGAACCTGGCCAGGGGCGCCCCAGCACTTAGGCTTTGGGACCCCCAGCCCTGGGGCTTCCCAGGCTTAGGCTTAGTGAGCCCCACGCCTAGGGCGCCCCAGCCCTTAGGATTAGGGAGAACCTGGCCAGGGGCTCCCCTGCACTTAGGCTTTGATAGCCCCAGGTCTGGGGCTTCGCAGCCCTTAGGCTTAGGGAGCTCCACGAATGGGGCCTCCCAGCCCTCAGGCTTTGGGAGCCCAAGGCCTGGGGCGCCCCAGCCCTTAGGATTAGGGAGCCGCAGGCCTGGGGCGCCCCTGCACTTAGGCTTAGGGAGCCCCAGGCCTGGGGTGCCCCAGCCATTAGGATTAGAGACCCCCAGGCCTGGGGCGAAACTGCCCTTAGGCTTAGGTAGCCCCAGGCCTCGGGCGCCCCTGCCCTTAGGCTTAGGTAGCCCCAGGTCTGGGACGCCCAAGCCCTAAAGCTTAGGGAACCCCAGTTCTGGGGCGCCCCAGCCTTTAGGCTTTGGGAGCCGCAGGCCTGGGGCGCTCCAGCCATTAGGCTTAGGGAGCCCCAGGCCTGGGGCACCCAAGCCCTTAGGCTTTGGGAGCCGCAGGCCTGGGGCGCTCCAGCCCTTATGGTTAGGGAGCACCGGGCCTGGGGCGCCCCAGGCCTTAGGCTTAGGGAGCCCTAGGCCTGGGACGCCTCAGCCCTTAGGCTTAGGGCGCACCTGGTCTGGGGCGCCCCAGAACTTAGGCTTAGGGAGCCCCAGGCCTGGGGCGCCACAGCATTTAGGCTTAGGGAGAGCCAGGCCTGGGGCGACCCACCCTTAGGCTTATGGAGCCCCAGGCCTGGGGCGCCCCAACCCTTAGGCTTTAGGAGCCCCAGCCTGGGACTCCCCAGCGCTTAGGCTTAGGGAGCCCCAGGTCTTGGGCGCCCCAGCCCTTAGAGTTAGGGAGCCCCAGGCCTAGGGCGCCCCAGCCCTTAGGCTTAGGGAGCCTCATACCTGGGGCTCCCCAGACCTTAGGATTAAGGAACCCCAGGCGTGGGATCCCCCAGCCCTTATTCTTAGGGAGCCTCATGCCTGGGGCGCCCCAGCCCTTAGGCTTAAGGAACCCCAGGCCTGGGGCGCACCAGCCCTTAGGCTTAGGGAGAACCTTGCCAGGGGCGCCCCAGCACTTAGGCTTTGGGACCCCCAGGCCTGGGGCTTCCCAGCCCTTAGGCTTAGGGAGTCCCACGCCTAGGGCCCCCCAGCCCTTAGGCTTAGGGAGCCCTAGGCCTGGGACGCCCCAGTCCTTAGGCTTACGGCGCACCTGGTCTGGGGCGCCCCAGAACTTAGGCTTAGGGAGCCCCAGGCCTGGGGCGCCACAGCATTTAGGTTTAGGGAGCATCAGGCCTGGGGCGACACACTCTTATGCTTAGGGAGCCCCAGGCCTGGGGCGCTCCAGCCCTTAGGCTTTGGGAGCCCCGGCCTGGGACTCCCCAGCTCTTAGGCTTAGGGAGCCCCAGGTCTTGGGCGCCCTAGAACTTAGAGTTAGGGAGCCCCAGGCCTAGGGCGCCCCAGCCCTTAGGCTTAGGGAACCACATACCTGGGGCTCCCGAGCCCTTAGGATTAAGGAACCCCAGGCCTGGGACGCCCCAGCCCTTAGGCTTAGGGAGCCTCATGCCTGGGGCGCCCCAGCCCTTAGGCTTAAGGAACCCGAGGCCTGGGGCGCACCAGCCCTTAGGCTTAAGGAACCCGAAGCCTGGGGCCCCCCAGCCCATAGGCTTGGGAGCCCCGGCCTGGGACGCCCCAGCCCTTAGGCTTAGGGAGCCCCAACCTGGGGCGCCCTAGGACTTAGGCTTAGGGAGCCCCAGGCCTTGGGCGCCTAAGCCCTTAGAGTTAGGGAGCCCCAGGCCTAGGGCGCCCAGCCATGAGGCTTAGGGAGCCTCATGCCTGGGGAGCCCCAGCCCTTAGGCTTAGGGAGAAACTGGCCAGGGGTGCCCCTGCACTTAGGCTTAGGGAAGCCCAGGCCTGGGGTGCCCCAGCCATTAGGATTAGGGACCCCCAGGCCTGGGGCGCCCCTGCGCTTAGGCTTAGGTAGCCCCAGGCCTGGGATGCCCCAGCCCTTAGGCTTAGGGAGCCCCAGGCCTGGGGCGCCCCAGCCCTTAGGATGTGGGAGCCCAAGGCCTGGGGCGCCCCAGTCCTTAGGCTCTGGGAGCCGCAGGCCTGGGGCGCTCCAGCAATTAGGCTTAGGGAGCCCCTGGCCTGGGGCGCTCCAGGACTTAGGCTTAGGGAGCCCTAGCCCTTGGGAGCCCCAGCCCTTAGCGTTAGGGAGCCCCACACCTAGGGCGCCCCAGCCATTAGGATTAGGGAGAACCTGGCCAGGGGCGCCCCTGTACTTAGGCTTAGGGAGCGCCAGGACTGGGGCAACACACTCTTATGCTTAGGGAGCCCCAGGCCTGGGGCGCTCCAGTCCTTAGGCTTTGGGAGCCCCGGCCTGGGACTCCCCAGCTCTTAGGCTTAGGGAGCCCCAGGTCTTGGGCGCCCCAGAACTTAGAGTTAGGGAGCCCCAGGCCTAGGGCGCCCCAGCCCTTAGGCTTAGGGAGCCTCATACCTGGGGCTCCCCAGACCTTAGGATTAAGGAACCCCAGGCCTGGGACGCCCCAGCCCTTAGACTTATGGAGCCTCATGCCTGGGGCGCCCCAGCCTTTATGCTTAAGGAAGCCCAGGCCTGGGGCGCCCCAGCCCTTAGGCTTAGGGAGAACCTGGCCAGGGGCGCCCCAGCACTTAGGCTTTGGGACCCCAAGGCCTGGGGCTTCCCAGCCCTTAGGCTTAGGGAGGCCCACGCCTATGGCCCCCCAGCCCTTAGCCTTAGGGAGCCCTAGGCCTGGGACGCCCCAGCCCTTAGGCTTAGGGCACACCTGGTTTGGGGCGCCCCAGAACTTAGGCTTAGGGAGCCCCAGGCCTGGGGCGCCACAGCATTTAGGCTTAGGGAGCGCCAGGCCTGGGGCGACACACTCTTATGCTTAGGGAGCCCCAGGCCTAGGGCGCTCCAGCTCTTAGGCTTAGGGAGCCCCAGGCCTAGGGCGCCCCAGCCCTTAAGCTTAGGGAGCCTCATACCTGGGGCTCCCCAGCCCTTAGGATTAAGGAAACCCAGGCCTGGGACGCCCCAGGCCTTAGGCTTAGGGAGCCTCATGCCTGGGGTGCCCCAGCCCTTAGGCTTAAGGAACCCGAGGCCTGGGGCGCCCCAGCCCTTAGGCTTAAGGAACCCGAGGCCTGGGGCGCCCCAGCCCATAGGTTTGGGAGCCCCAAACTGGGGCGCCCTAGGACTTAGGCTTAGGGAGCCCCAGGCCTTGGGCGCCTACGCCCTTAGAGTTAGGGAGCCCCAGGCCTAGGGCACCCAGCCCTTAGGCTTAGGGAGCCTCATGCCTGGGGAAACCCAGCCCTTAGGCTTAGGGAGAAACTGGCCAGGGGTGCCCCTGCACTTAGGCTTAGGGAAGCCCAGGCATGGGGTGCCCCAGCCATTAGGATTAGGGACCCCCAGGCCTGGGGCGCCCCTGCGCTTAGGCTTAGGTAGCACCAGGCCTAGGACGCCCCAGCCCTTAGGTTTAGGGAGCCCCAGGCCTGGGGCGACCCAGCCCTTATAGTTAGGGAGCCCCAGGCCTAGGGCGCCCCAGCCCTTAGGATTAGGGAGCCCCAGGTTGGGAGCCAAAGTTTTAGGCTTAGGTAACCCTAGGCCTTTTGCGCCTCAACCCTTGAGCTTAGGAAGCCACAGGGCTGGGGCGCCCCAGTCCTTAGGATTTGGGAGCCCCAGACCTGGGGCGCCCCAGCCCGTAGGTTTGGGAGCCCCGGCCTGGGACGCCCCAGCCCTTAGGCTTAGGGAGCCCCAACTTGGGGCGCCCTAGGACTTAGGCTTAGGGAGCCCCAGGCCTTAGGCGCCTAAGCCCTTAGAGTTAGGGAGCCCCAGGCCTAGGGCGCCCAGCCCTTAGGCTTAGGGAGCCTCATGCCTGGGGAGCCCCAGCCCTTAGGTTAGGGAGAAACTGGCCAGGGGTGCCCCTGCACTTAGGCTTAGGGAAGCCCAGGCCTGGGGTGCCCCAGCCATTAGGATTAGGGACCCCCAGGCCTGGGGCGCCCCTGCGCTTAGGCTTAGGTAGCCCCAGGCCTGGGACGCCCCAGCCCTTAGGCTTAGGGAGCCCCAGGCCTGGGGCGCCCCAGCCCTTAGGCTTAGGGAGCCCAAGGCCTGGGGCACCCCAGCCCTTAGGCTTTGGGAGCCGTAGGCCTGGGGCGCTCCAGCAATTAGGCTTAAGGAGCCCCTGGCCTGGGGCGCTCCAGGACTTAGGCTTAGGGAGCCCTAGTCCTGGGAAGCCCCAGCCCTTAGGCTTAGGGAGCCCCAGGCCTGGGGCGACCCAGCCCTTAGAGTTAGGGAGCCCCAGGCCTAGGGCGCCCCAGCCCGTAGGATTAGGGAGAACCTGGCCAGGGGCGCCCCTGCACTTAGGCTTTGGGAGCCCCAGGCCTGGGGCTTCCCAGCCCTTAGGCTTAGGGAGCTCCACGCATGGGGCCTCACAGCCCTCAGGCTTTGGGAGCCCAAGGCCTGGGGCGCCCCAGCCCTTAGGATTAGGGAGCCGCAGGCCTGGGGCGCCCCTGCACTTAGGCTTAGGGAGCCCCAGGCCTGGGGTGCCCCAGCCATTAGGATTAGAGACCCCCAGGCCTGGGGCACAACTGCCCTTAGGCTTAGGTAGCCCAAGGACTGGGGCGCCCCTGCCCTTAGGCTTAGGTAGCCCCAGGTCTGGGACACCCCAGCCCTAAGGCTTAGGGAACCCCAGGTCTGGGGCGCCCCAGCCCTTAGGCTTTTGGAGCCGCAGGCCTGGGGCGCTCCATCCATTAGGCTTAGGCAACCCTGGGCCTGGGGCGCCCCAGGCCATAGGCTTAGGGAGCCCCAGGCCTGGGGCGCCCCAGCCCTTAGGATTTGGGAGCCGCAGGCCTGCGGCGCTCCAGCCTTAGGGTTAGGGAGCACCGGGCCTGGGGCGCCCCAGGCCTTAGGCTTAGGGAGCCCTAGGCCTGGGACGCCCCAGCCCTTAGGCTTAGGGCGCACCTGGTCTGGGGCGCCCCAGAACTTAGGCTTAGGGAGCCCCAGTCCTGGGGCGCCACAGCATTTAGGCTTAGGGAGCGCCAGGCCTGGGGCAACCCACCCTTGGCTTATGGAGCCCCAGCCCTGGGGCGCCCCAGGCCTTAGGCTTTGGGAGCCCCGGCCTGGGACTCCCCAGCTCTTAGGCTTAGGGAGCCCCAGGCCTAGGGTGCCCCAGCCCTTAGGCTTAGGGAGCATCATACCTGGGGCTCCCCAGACCTTAGGATTAAGGAACCCCAGGCCTGGGACTCCCCAGCCCTTTGACTTAGGGAGCCTCATGCCTGGGGCACCCCAGCCCTTAGGCTTAAGGAACCCTAGGCCTGGGGCGCCCCAGCCCTTAGGCATAGGGAGAACCTGGCCAGGGGCGCCCCAGCACTTAGGCTTTGGAACCCCCAGACCTGGGGCTTCCCAGCCCTTAGGCTTAGGGAGCCCCATGCCTAGGGCCCCCCAGCCCTTAGGCTTAGGGAGCCCTAGGCCTGGGATGCCCCAGCCCTTAGGCTTAGGGCTCACCTGGTATGGTATGCCCCAGCCCTTAGGCTTAGGGCTCACCTGGTCTGGTGCGCCCCAGAACTTAGGCTTAGGGAGCCCCAGGCCTGGAGCGCCACAGCATTTAGGCTTAGGGAGCGCCAGGCCTGGGGCGACACACCCTTAGGCTTATGGAGCCCCAGGGCTGGGGCGCCCCAGCCCTTAGGCTTTGGGAGCCCCGGCCTGGGACTCCCCAGCTCTTAGGCTTAGGGAGCCCCAGGTCTTGGGCGCCCTAGCCCTTAGAGTTAGGGAGCCCCAGGACTAGGGCGCCCCAGCCCTTAGGCTTAGGGAGCCTCATACCTGGGGCTCCCCAGACCTTAGGATTAAGGAACCCCAGGCCTGGGACGCCGCAGCCCTTAGACTTAGGGAGCCTCATGCCTGGGGCGCCCCAGCCCTTAGGATTAAAGAACCCCAGGCCTGGGGCGCCCGAGCCCTTAGGCTCAGGGAGAACCTGGCCAGGGGCGCCCCAGCACTTAGGCTTTGGGACCCCCAGCCCTGGGGCTTCCCAGGCTTAGGCTTAGTGAGCCCCACGCCTAGGGCACCCCAGCCCTTAGGATTAGGGAGCCCTAGGCCTGGGACACCCCAGCCCTTAGGCTTAGGGCGCACCTGGTCTGGGGCGCCCCAGAACTAAGGCTTAGGGAGCCCCAGGCCTGGGGCGCCACAGCATTTAGGCTTAGGGAGCGCCAGGCCTGGGGCGACACACTCTTATGCTTAGGGAGCCCCAGGCCTGGGGCGCTCCAGCCCTTAGGCTTTTGGAGCCCTGGCCTGGGACTCCCCAGCTCTTAGGCTTAGGGAGCCCCAGGTCTTGGGCGCCCCAGAACTTAGAGTTAGGGAGCCCCAGGCCTAGGGCCCCCCAGCCCTTAGGCTTAGGGAGCCTCATACCTGGGGCTCCCCAGCCCTTAGGATTAAGGAACCCCAGGCCTGGGACGCCCCAGCCCTTAGGCTTAGGGAGCCTCATGCCTGGGGCGCCCCAGCCCTTAGGCTTAAGGAACCCGAGGCCTGGGGCGCCCGAGCACTTAGGCTTAAGGAACCCGAGGCCTGGGGCGCCCCAGCCCATAGGTTTGGGAGCCCCGACCTGGGACGCCCCAGCCCTTAGGCTTAGGGAGCCCCAACCTAGGGCGCCCTAGGACTTAGGCTTAGGGAGCCCCAGGCCTTGGGCACCTAAGCCCTTAGAGTTAGGGAGCCCCAGACCTAGGGCGCCCAGCCATTAGGCTTAGGGAGCCTCATGCCTGGGGAGCCCCAGCCCTTAGGCTTAGGGAGAAACTGGCCAGGGGTGCCCCTGCATTAAGGCTTAGGGAAGCCCAGGCCTGGGGTGCCCCAGCCATTAGGATTAGGGACCCCCAGGCCTGGGGCGTCCCTGCGCTTAGGCTTAGGTAGCCCCAGGCCTGGGACGCCCCAGCCCTTAGGCTTAGGGAGCCCCAGGCCTGGGGCGCCCCAGCCCTTAGGCTGTGGGAGCCCAAGGCCTGGGGCGCCCCAGCCCTTAGGCTTTGGGAGCCGCAGGCCTGGGGCGCTCCAGCAATTAGGCTTAGGGAGCCCCTGGCCTGGGGCGCTCCAGGACTTAGGCTTAGGGAGCCCTAGTCCTGGGGAGCCCCAGCCCCTAGGCTTAGGGAGTCCCAGGCCTGGGGCGACCCAACCCTTAGAGTTAGGGAGCCCCAGTCCTAGGGCGCCCCAGCCCTTAGGATTAGGGAGAACCTGGCCAGGGGCGCCCCTGCACTTAGGCTTTGATAGCCCCAGGTCTGGGGCTTCGCAGCCCTTAGGCTTAGGGAGCTCCACGCATGGGGCCTCCCAGCCCTCAGGCTTTGGGAGCCCAAGGCCTGGGGCGCCCCAGCCCTTAGGATTACGGAGCCGCAGGCCTGGGGCGCCCCTGCACTTAGGCTTAGGGAGCCCCAGGCCTGGGGTGCCCCAGCCATTAGGATTAGAGACCCCCAGGCCTGGGGCGCAACTGCCCTTAGGTTTAGGTAGCCCCAGGCCTCGGGCGCCCCTGCCCTTAGGCTTAGGTAGCCCCAGGTCTGGGACGCCCAAGCCCTAAAGCTTAGGGAACCCCAGGTCTGGGGCGCCCCAGCCCTTAGGCTTTGGGAGCCGCAGGCCTGGGGTGCTCCAGCCCTTATGGTTAGGGAGCACCGGGCCTGGGGCGCCCCAGGCCTTAGGCTTAGGGAGCCCTAGGCCTGGGACGCCTCAGCCCTTAGGCTTAGGGCGCACCTGGTCTGGGGCGCCCCAGAACTTAGGCTTAGGGAGCCCCAGGCCTGGGGCGCCACAGCATTTAGGCTTAGGGAGCGCCAGGCCTGGGGCGACCCACCCTTAGGCTTATGGAGCCCCAGGCCTGGGGTGCCCCAGCCCTTAGGCTTTGGGAGCCCCGGACTGGGACTCCCCAGCGCTTAGGCTTAGGGAGCCCCAGGTCTTGGGCGCCCCAGCCCTTAGAGTTAGGGAGCCCCAGGCCTAGGGCGCCCCAGCCTTTAGGCTTAGGGAGCCTCATACCTGGGGCTCCCCAGACCTCAGGATTAAGGAACCCCAGGCGTGGGACCCCCCAGCCCTTAGACTTAGGGAGCCTCATGCCTGGGGCGCCCCAGCCCTTAGGCTTAAGGAACCCCAGGCCTGGGGCGCCCCAGCCCTTAGGCTTAGGGAGAACCTGGCCAGGGGCGCCCCAGCACTTAGGCTTTGGGACCCCCAGGCTTCTGGCTTCCCAGCCCTTAGGCTTAGGGAGCCCCACGCCTAGGGCCCCCCAGCCCTTAGGCTTAGGGAGCCCTAGGCCTGGGACGCCCCAGCCCTTAGGCTTAGGGCGCACCTGGTCTGGGGCGCCCCAGAACTTAGGCTTAGGGAGCCCCAGGCCTGGGGCGCCACAGCATTTAGGCTTAGGGAGCGTCAGGCCTGCGGCGACACACTCTTATGCTTAGGGAGCCCCAGGCCTGGGGCGCTCCAGCCCTTAGGCTTTGGGAGCCCCGGCCTAGGACTCCCCAGCTCTTAGGCTTATGGAGCCCCAGGTCTTGGGCGCCCCAGAACTTAGAGTTAGGGAGCCCCAGGCCTAGGGCGCCCCAGCCCTTAGGCTTAGGGAGCCACATACCTGGGGCTCCCCAGCCCTTAGGATTAAGGAACCCCAGGCCTGGGACGCCCCAGCCCTTAGGCTTAGGGAGCCTCATGCCTGGGGCGCCCCAGCCCTTAGGCTTAAGGAACCCGAGGCCTGGGGCGCACCAGCCCTTAGGCTTAAGGAACCCGAAGCCTGGGGCGCCCCAGCCCATAGGCTTGGGAGCCCCGGCCTGGGACGCCCCAGCCCTTAGGCTTAGGGAGCCCCAACCTGGGGCGCCCTAGGACTTAGGCTTAGGGAGCCCCAGGCCTTGGGCGCCTAAGCCCTTAGAGTTAGGGAGCCCCAGGCCTAGGGCGCCCAGCCATGAGGCTTAGGGAGCCTCATGCCTGGGGAGCCCCAGCCCTTAGGCTTAGGGAGAAACTGGCCAGGGGTGCCCCTGCACTTAGGCTTAGGGAAGCCCAGGCCTGGGGTGCCCCAGCCATTAGGATTAGGGACCCCCAGGCCTGGGGCGCCCCTGCGCTTAGGCTTAGGTAGCCCCAGGCCTGGGATGCCCCAGCCCTTAGGCTTAGGGAGCCCCAGGCCTGGGGCGCCCCAGCCCTTAGGCTGTGGGAGCCCAAGGCCTGGGGCGCCCCAGCCCTTAGGCTTTGGGAGCCGCAGGCCTGGGGCGCTCCAGCAATTAGGCTTAGGGAGCCCCTGGCCTGGGGCACTCCAGGACTTAGGCTTAGGGAGCCCTAGCCCTTGGGAGCCCCAGCCCTTAGCGTTAGGGAGCCCCAGACCTAGGGCGCCCCAGCCATTAGGATTAAGGAGAACCTGGCCAGGGGCGCCCCTGTACTTAGGCTTAGGGAGCGCCAGGCCTGGGGCGACACACTCTTATGCTTAGGGAGCCCCAGGCCTGGGGCGCTCCAGTCCTTAGGCTTTGGGAGCCCCGGCCTGGGACTCCCCAGCTCTTAGGCTTAGGGAGCCCCAGGTCTTGGGCGCCCCAGAACTTAGAGTTAGGGAGCCCCAGGCCTAGGGCGCCCCAGCCCTTAGGCTTAGGGAGCCTCATACCTGGGGGTCCCCAGACCTTAGGTTTAAGGAACCCCAGGCCTGGGATGCCCCAGCCCTTAGGCTTAGGGAGCCTCATGCCTGGGGCGCCCCAGCCCTTAGGCTTAAGGAACCCGAGGCCTTCGGCGCCCCAGCCCTTAGGCTTAAGGAACCCGAGGCCTGGGGCGCCCCAGCCCGTAGGTTTGGGAGCCCCGGCCTGGGATGCCCCAGCCCTTAGGCTTAGGGACCCCAACCTGGGGCGCCCTAGGACATAGGCTTAGGGAGCCCCAGGCCTTGGGCGCCTAAGCCCTTAGAGTTAGGGAGCCCCAGGCCTAGGGCGCCCAGCCCTTAGGCTTAGGGAGCCTCATGCCTGGGGAGCCCCAGCCCTTAGGCTTAGGGAGAAACTGGCCAGGGGTGCCCCTGCATTTAGGCTTAGGGAAGCCCAGGCCTGGGGTGCCCCAGCCATTAGGATTAGGGACCCCCAGGCCTGGGGCGCCCCTGCGCTTAGGCTTAGGTAGCCCCAGGCCTGGGACGCCCCAGCCCTTAGGTTTAGGGAGCCCCAGGCCTGGGGCGACCCAGCCCTTATAGTTAGGGAGCCCCAGGCCTAGGGCGCCTCAGCCCTTAGGATTAGGGAGAACCTGGCCAGGGGCACCCCAGCACTTAGGCTTTTGGAGCCCTGGCCTGGGACTCCCCAGCTCTTAGGCTTAGGGAGCCCCAGGTCTTGGGCGCCCCAGAACTTAGAGTTAGGGAGCCCCAGGCCTAGGGCCCCCCAGCCCTTAGGCTTAGGGAGCCTCATACCTGGGGCTCCCCAGCCCTTAGGATTAAGGAACCCCAGGCCTGGGACGCCCCAGCCCTTAGGCTTAGGGAGCCTCATGCCTGGGGCGCCCCAGCCCTTAGGCTTAAGGAACCCGAGGCCTGGGGCGCCCGAGCACTTAGGCTTAAGGAACCCGAGGCCTGGGGCGCCCCAGCCCATAGGTTTGGGAGCCCCGACCTGGGACGCCCCAGCCCTTAGGCTTAGGGAGCCCCAACCTAGGGCGCCCTAGGACTTAGGCTTAGGGAGCCCCAGGCCTTGGGCACCTAAGCCCTTAGAGTTAGGGAGCCCCAGACCTAGGGCGCCCAGCCATTAGGCTTAGGGAGCCTCATGCCTGGGGAGCCCCAGCCCTTAGGCTTAGGGAGAAACTGGCCAGGGGTGCCCCTGCATTAAGGCTTAGGGAAGCCCAGGCCTGGGTTGCCCCAGCCATTAGGATTAGGGACCCCCAGGCCTGGGGCGTCCCTGCGCTTAGGCTTAGGTAGCCCCAGGCCTGGGACGCCCCAGCCCTTAGGCTTAGGGAGCCCCAGGCCTGGGGCGCCCCAGCCCTTAGGCTGTGGGAGCCCAAGGCCTGGGGCGCCCCAGCCCTTAGGCTTTGGGAGCCGCAGGCCTGGGGCGCTCCAGCAATTAGGCTTAGGGAGCCCCTGGCCTGGGGCGCTCCAGGACTTAGGCTTAGGGAGCCCTAGTCCTGGGGAGCCCCAGCCCCTAGGCTTAGGGAGCCCCAGGCCTGGGGCGACCCAACCCTTAGAGTTAGGGAGCCCCAGGCCTAGGGCGCCCCAGCCCTTAGGATTAGGGAGAACCTGGCCAGGGGCGCCCCTGCACTTAGGCTTTGATAGCCCCAGGTCTGGGGCTTCGCAGCCCTTAGGCTTAGGGAGCTCCACGCATGGGGCCTCCCAGCCCTCAGGCTTTGGGAGCCCAAGGCCTGGGGCGCCCCAGCCCTTAGGATTACGGAGCCGCAGGCCTGGGGCGCCCCTGCACTTAGGCTTAGGGAGCCCCAGGCCTGGGGTGCCCCAGCCATTAGGATTAGAGACCCCCAGGCCTGGGGCGCAACTGCCCTTAGGTTTAGGTAGCCCCAGGCCTCGGGCGCCCCTGCCCTTAGGCTTAGGTAGCCCCAGGTCTGGGACGCCCAAGCCCTAAAGCTTAGGGAACCCCAGGTCTGGGGCGCCCCAGCCCTTAGGCTTTGGGAGCCGCAGGCCTGGGGTGCTCCAGCCCTTATGGTTAGGGAGCACCGGGCCTGGGGCGCCCCAGGCCTTAGGCTTAGGGAGCCCTAGGCCTGGGACGCCTCAGCCCTTAGGCTTAGGGCGCACCTGGTCTGGGGCGCCCCAGAACTTAGGCTTAGGGAGCCCCAGGCCTGGGGCGCCACAGCATTTAGGCTTAGGGAGCGCCAGGCCTGGGGCGACCCACCCTTAGGCTTATGGAGCCCCAGGCCTGGGGTGCCCCAGCGCTTAGGCTTAGGGAGCCCCAGGTCTTGGGCGCCCCAGCCCTTAGAGTTAGGGAGCCCCAGGCCTAGGGCGCCCCAGCCTTTAGGCTTAGGGAGCCTCATACCTGGGGCTCCCCAGACCTCAGGATTAAGGAACCCCAGGCGTGGGACCCCCCAGCCCTTAGACTTAGGGAGCCTCATGCCTGGGGCGCCCCAGCCCTTAGGCTTAAGGAACCCCAGGCCTGGGGCGCCCCAGCCCTTAGGCTTAGGGAGAACCTGGCCAGGGGCGCCCCAGCACTTAGGCTTTGGGACCCCCAGGCTTCTGGCTTCCCAGCCCTTAGGCTTAGGGAGCCCCACGCCTAGGGCCCCCCAGCCCTTAGGCTTAGGGAGCCCTAGGCCTGGGACGCCCCAGCCCTTAGGCTTAGGGCGCACCTGGTCTGGGGCGCCCCAGAACTTAGGCTTAGGGAGCCCCAGGCCTGGGGCGCCACAGCATTTAGGCTTAGGGAGCGTCAGGCCTGCGGCGACACACTCTTATGCTTAGGGAGCCCCAGGCCTGGGGCGCTCCAGCCCTTAGGCTTTGGGAGCCCCGGCCTAGGACTCCCCAGCTCTTAGGCTTATGGAGCCCCAGGTCTTGGGCGCCCCAGAACTTAGAGTTAGGGAGCCCCAGGCCTAGGGCGCCCCAGCCCTTAGGCTTAGGGAGCCACATACCTGGGGCTCCCCAGCCCTTAGGATTAAGGAACCCCAGGCCTGGGACGCCCCAGCCCTTAGGCTTAGGGAGCCTCATGCCTGGGGCGCCCCAGCCCTTAGGCTTAAGGAACCCGAGGCCTGGGGCGCACCAGCCCTTAGGCTTAAGGAACCCGAAGCCTGGGGCGCCCCAGCCCATAGGCTTGGGAGCCCCGGCCTGGGACGCCCCAGCCCTTAGGCTTAGGGAGCCCCAACCTGGGGCGCCCTAGGACTTAGGCTTAGGGAGCCCCAGGCCTTGGGCGCCTAAGCCCTTAGAGTTAGGGAGCCCCAGGCCTAGGGCGCCCAGCCATGAGGCTTAGGGAGCCTCATGCCTGGGGAGCCCCAGCCCTTAGGCTTAGGGAGAAACTGGCCAGGGGTGCCCCTGCACTTAGGCTTAGGGAAGCCCAGGCCTGGGGTGCCCCAGCCATTAGGATTAGGGACCCCCAGGCCTGGGGCGCCCCTGCGCTTAGGCTTAGGTAGCCCCAGGCCTGGGATGCCCCAGCCCTTAGGCTTAGGGAGCCCCAGGCCTGGGGCGCCCCAGCCCTTAGGCTGTGGGAGCCCAAGGCCTGGGGCGCCCCAGCCCTTAGGCTTTGGGAGCCGCAGGCCTGGGGCGCTCCAGCAATTAGGCTTAGGGAGCCCCTGGCCTGGGGCACTCCAGGACTTAGGCTTAGGGAGCCCTAGCCCTTGGGAGCCCCAGCCCTTAGCGTTAGGGAGCCCCAGACCTAGGGCGCCCCAGCCATTAGGATTAAGGAGAACCTGGCCAGGGGCGCCCCTGTACTTAGGCTTAGGGAGCGCCAGGCCTGGGGCGACACACTCTTATGCTTAGGGAGCCCCAGGCCTGGGGCGCTCCAGTCCTTAGGCTTTGGGAGCCCCGGCCTGGGACTCCCCAGCTCTTAGGCTTAGGGAGCCCCAGGTCTTGGGCGCCCCAGAACTTAGAGTTAGGGAGCCCCAGGCCTAGGGCGCCCCAGCCCTTAGGCTTAGGGAGCCTCATACCTGGGGCTCCCCAGACCTTAGGTTTAAGGAACCCCAGGCCTGGGATGCCCCAGCCCTTAGGCTTAGGGAGCCTCATGCCTGGGGCGCCCCAGCCCTTAGGCTTAAGGAACCCGAGGCCTTCGGCGCCCCAGCCCTTAGGCTTAAGGAACCCGAGGCCTGGGGCGCCCCAGCCCGTAGGTTTGGGAGCCCCGGCCTGGGATGCCCCAGCCCTTAGGCTTAGGGACCCCAACCTGGGGCGCCCTAGGACATAGGCTTAGGGAGCCCCAGGCCTTGGGCGCCTAAGCCCTTAGAGTTAGGGAGCCCCAGGCCTAGGGCGCCCAGCCCTTAGGCTTAGGGAGCCTCATGCCTGGGGAGCCCCAGCCCTTAGGCTTAGGGAGAAACTGGCCAGGGGTGCCCCTGCATTTAGGCTTAGGGAAGCCCAGGCCTGGGGTGCCCCAGCCATTAGGATTAGGGACCCCCAGGCCTGGGGCGCCCCTGCGCTTAGGCTTAGGTAGCCCCAGGCCTGGGACGCCCCAGCCCTTAGGTTTAGGGAGCCCCAGGCCTGGGGCGACCCAGCCCTTATAGTTAGGGAGCCCCAGGCCTAGGGCGCCTCAGCCCTTAGGATTAGGGAGAACCTGGCCAGGGGCACCCCAGCACTTAGGCTTTCGGAGCCCCAGGCCTGGGGCTTCCCAGCCCTTAGGCTTAGGGAGCTCCACGAATGGGGCCTCCCAGCCCTCAGGCTTTGGGAGCCCAAAGCCTGGGGCGCCCCAGCCCTTAGCCTAAGGGAGCCGCAGGCCTGAGGCGCCCCTGCACTTAGGCTTAGGGAGCCCCAGGGCCTGGGGAGACCCAACCTATAGGCTTAGGGAGCCCCAGGCCTGGGGCGCCCCAGCCCTTAGGCTTTGAGAGGCCCAGCCTAGGACGCCCCAGCCCTTAGGCTTAGAGAGCCCCAGGTGGGGAGCCAAAGTTTTAGGCTTAGGTAGCCCTAGGCCTTTTGCGCCTCAACCCTTAAGCTTAGGAAGCCACAGGGCTGGGGCGCCCCAGTCCTTAGGATTTGGGAGCCCCAGGCCTGGGGCGCCCCAGCCCGTAGGTTTGGGAGCCCCGGCCTGGGACGCCCCAGCCCTTAGGCTTAGGGAGCCCCAACCTGGGGCGCCCTAGGACTTAGGCTTAGGGAGCCCCAGGCCTTGGGCGCCTAAGCCCTTAGAGTTAGGGAGCCCCAGGCCTAGGGCGCCCAGCCCTTAGGCTTAGGGAGCCTCATGCCTTGGGAGCCCCAGCCCTTAGGCTTAGGGAGAAACTGGCCAGGGGTGCCCCTGCACTTAGGCTTAGGGAAACCCAGGCCTGGGGTGCCCCTGCGCTTAGGCTTAGGTAGCCCCAGGCCTGGGACGCCCCAGCCCTTAGGCTTTGGGAGCCGCAGGCCTGGGGCGCCCCAGCCCTTAGGCTTTGGGAGCCGCAGGCCTGGGGCGCTCCAGCAATTAGGCTTAGGGAGCCCCTTGCCTGGGGCGCTCCAGGACTTAGGCTTAGGGAGCCCTAGTCCTGGGGAGCCCCAGCCCTTAGGCTTAGGGAGCCCCAGGCCTGGGGCAACCCAGCCCTTAGAGTTAGGGAGCCCCAGGCCTAAGGCGCCTCAGCCCTTAGGATTAGGGAGAACCTGGCCAGGGGCGCCCCTGCACTTAGGCTTTGGGAGCCCCAGGCCTGGGGCTTCCCAGCCCTTAGGCTTAGGGTGCTACACGCTGGGGCCTCCAGCCCTCAGGCTTTGGGAGCCCACGGCCTGGGGCGCCCCAGCCCTTAGGATTAGGGAGCCGCAGGCCTGGGGCGCCCCTGCACTTAGGCTTAGGGAGCCCCAGGCCTGGGGTGCCCCTGCCCTTAGGCTTATGTAGCCCCAGGCCTGGGGCGCCCCTGCCCTTAGGCTTAGGTAGCCCCTGGTCTGGGACGCCCCTGCCCTAAGGCTTAGGGAACCCCAGGTCTGGGGCACCCCAGCCCTTAGGCTTTGGAGCCGCAGGCCTGGGGCGCTCCAGCCACTAGGATTAGGGAGCCCTGGGCCTGGGGCGTCCCAGGCCATAGGCTTAGGGAGCCCTAGGACTGGGGCGCCCCAGCCCTTAGGCTTAGGGAGCCCCAGGCCTGGGGCGCTCCAGCCCTTAGGGTTAGGGAGCACCGGGCTTGGGGCACCCCAGGCCTTAGGCTTAGGGAGCCCTAGGCCTGGGACGCCACAGCCCTTAGGCTTAGGGCGCACCTGGTCTGGGGCGCCCCAGAACTTAGGCTTAGGGAGCCCCAGTCCTGGGGCGCCACAGCATTTAGGCTTAGGGAGCGCCAGGCCTGGGGCGACCCACCCTTAGGCTTATGGAGCCCCAGGCCTGGGGCGCCCCAGCCCTTAGGCTTTGGGAGCCCCGGCCTGGGACTCCCCAGCTCTTAGGCTTAGGGAGCCCCAGGTCTTGGGCGCCCCAGCCCTTAGAGTTAGGGAGCCTCATACCTGGGGCTCCCCAGACCTTAGGATTAAGGAACCCCAGGCCTGGGACGCCCCAGCCCTTAGGCTTTGGGAGCCTCATGCCTGGGGCGCCCCAGCCCTTAGGCTTAAGGAACCCTAGGCCTAGGGCGCCCCAGCCCTTAGGCTTAGGGAGAACCTTTCCAGGGGCGCCCCAGCACTTAGGCTTTGGGACTCCCAGGCCTGGGGCTTCCCAGCCCTTAGGCTTAGGGAGCCCCATGCCTAGGGCCCCCCAGCCCTTAGGCTTAGGGAGCCCTAGGCCTGGGATGCCCCAGCCCTTAGGCTTAGGGCGCACCTGGTCTGGGGCGCCCCAGAACTTAGGCTTAGGGAGCCCCAGGCCTGGGGCGCCACAGCATTTAGGCTTAGGGAGCGCCAGGCCTGGGGAGACCCACCCATAGGCTTATGGAGCCCCAGGCCTGGGGCGCCCCAGCCCTTAGGCTTTGGGAGCCCCGGCCTGGGACTCCCCAGCTCTTAGGCTTAGGGAGCCCCATGTCTTGGTCGCCCCAGCCCTTAGAGTTAGGGAGCCCCAGGCCTAGGGCGCCCCAGCCCTTAGGCTTAGGGAGCCTCATACCTGGGGCTCCCCAGACCTTAGGATTAAGGAAACCCAGGCCTGGGACGCCCCAGCCCTTAGGCTTAGGGATCCTCATGCCTGGGGCGCCCCAGCCCTTAGGCTCAAGGAACCCGAGGCCTGGGTCGCCCCAGCCCTTAGGCTTAAGGAACCCGAGCCTGGGGCGCCCCAGCCCATAGGTTTGGGAGCCCCAACCTGGGGCGCCCTAGGACTTAGGCTTAGGGAGCCCCAGGCCTTGGGCGCCTAAGCCCTTAGAGTTAGGGAGCCCCAGGCCTAGGGCGCCCAGCCCTTAGGCTTAGGGAGCCTCATGCCTGGGGAAACCCAGCCCTTAGGCTTAGGGAGAAACTGGCCAGGGGTGCCCCTGCACTTAGGCTTAAGGAAGCCCAGGCCTGGGGTGCCCCAGCCATTAGGATTAGGGACCCCCAGGCCTGGGGCGCCCCTGCGCTTAGGCTTAGGTAGCACCAGGCCTGGGACGCCCCAGCCCTTAGGTTTAGGGAGCCCCAGGCCTGGGACGACCCAGCCCTTATAATTAGGGAGCCCCAGGCCTAGGGCGCCCCAGCCCTTAGGATTAGGGAGCCCCAGGTGGGCAGCCAAAGTTTTAGGCTTAGGTAGCCCTAGGCCTTTTGCGCCTCAACCCTTAAGCTTAGGAAGCCACAGGGCTGGGGTGCCCCAGTCCTTAGGATTTGGGAGCCCCAGGCCTGGGGCGCCCCAGCCCGTAGGTTTGGGAGCCCCGGCCTGGGACGCCCCAGCCCTTAGGCTTAGGGAGCCCCAACTTGGGGCGCCCTAGGACTTAGGCTTAGGGAGCCCCAGGCCTTGGGCGCCTAAGCCCTTAGAGTTAGGGAGCCCCAGGCCTAGGGCGCCCAGCCCTTAGGCTTAGGGAGCCTCATGCCTGGGGAGCCCCAGCCCTTAGGTTAGGGAGAAACTGGCCAGGGGTGCCCCTGCACTTAGGCTTAGGGAAGCCCAGGCCTGGGGTGCCCCAGCCATTAGGATTAGGGACCCCCAGGCCTGGGGCGCCCCTGCGCTTAGGCTTAGGTAGCCCCAGGCCTGGGACGCCCAAGCCCTTAGGCTTAGGGAGCCCCAGGCCTGGGGCGCCCCAGCCTTTAGGCTGTGGGAGCCCAAGGCCTGGGGCGCCCCAGCCCTTAGGCTTTGGGAGCCGCAGGCCTGGGGCGCTCCAGCAATTAGGCTTAAGGAGCCCCTGCCCTGGGGCGCTGCAGGACTTAGGCTTAGGGAGCCCTAGTCCTGGGAAGCCCCAGCCTTTAGGCTTAGGGAGCCCCAGGCCTGGGGAGACCCAGCCCTTAGAGTTAGGGAGCCCCAGGCCTAGGGCGCCCCAGCCCGTAGGATTAGGGAGAACCTGGCCAGGGGAGCCCCTGCACTTAGGCTTTGGGAGCCCCAGGCCTGGGGCTTCCCAGCCCTTAGGCTTAGGGAGCTCCACTCATGGGGCCTCCCAGCCCTCAGGCTTTGGGAGCCCAAGGCCTGGGGCGCCCCAGCCCTTAGGATTAGGGAGCCGCAGGCCTGGGGCGCCCCTGCACTTAGGCTTAGGGAGCCCCAGGCCTGGGGTGCCCCAGCCATTAGGATTAGAGACCCCCAGGCCTGGGGCACAACTGCCCTTAGGCTTAGGTAGCCCCAGGTCTGGGACGCCCCAGCCCTAAGGCTTAGGGAACCCCAGGTCTGGGGCACCCCAGCCCTTAGGCTTTTGGAGCCGCAGTCCTGGGGCGCTCAGCCATTAGGCTTAGGCAGCCCTGGGCCTGGGGGGCCCCAGGCCATAGGCTTAGGGAGCCCCAGGCCTGGGGCGCCCCAGCCCTTAGGATTTTGGAGCCGCAGGCCTGGGGCGCTCCAGCCCTTAGGGTTAGGGAGCACCGGGCCTGGGGCGCCCCAGGCCTTAGGCTTAGGGAGCCCTAGGCCTGGGACGCCGCAGCCCTTAGGCTTAGGGCGCACCTGGTCTGGGGCGCCCCAGAACTTAGGCTTAGGGAGCCCCAGTCCTGGGGCGCCACAGCATTTAGGCTTATGGAGCCCCAGGCCTTAGGCTTTGGGAGCCCCGGCCTGGGACTCCCCAGCTCTTAGGCTTAGGGAGCCCCAGGCCTAGGGCGCCCCAGCCCTTAGGCTTAGGGAGCATCATACCTGGGGCTCTCCAGACCTTAGGATTAAGGAACCCCAGGCCTGGGACGCCCCAGCCCTTTGACTTAGGGAGCCTCATGCCTGGGGCGCCCCAGCCCTTAGGCTTAAGGAACCCTAGGCCTGGGGCGCCCCAGCCCTTAGGCATAGGGAGAACCTGGCCAGGGGCGCCCCAGCACTTAGGCTTTGGGACCCCCAGGCCTGGGGCTTCCCAGCCCTTAGGCTTAGGGAGCCCCATGCCTAGGGCCCCCCAGCCCTTAGGCTTTGGGAGCCCCGGCCTGGGACTCCCCAGCTCTTAGGCTTAGGGAGCCCCAGGTCTTGGGCGCCCCAGCCCTTAGAGTTAGGGAGCCCCAGGACTAGGGCGCCCCAGCCCTTAGGCTTAGGGAGCCTCATACCTGGGGCTCCCCAGACCTTAGGATTAAGGAACCCCAGGCCTGGGACGCCCCAGCCCTTAGACTTAGGGAGCCTCATGCCTGGGGCGCCCCAGCCCTTAGGCTTAAGGAACCACAGGCCTGTGGCGCCCCAGCCCTTAGGCTCAGGGAGAACCTGGCCAGGGACGCCCCAGCAATTAGGCTTTGGGACCCCCAGGCCTGGGGCTTCCCAGGCTTAGGCTTAGTGAGCCCCACGCCTAGGGCCCCCCAGCCCTTAGGCTTAGGGAGCCCTAGGCCTGGGATGCCCCAGCCCTTAGGCTTAGGGCGCACCTGGTCTGGGGCGCCCCAGAACTTAGGCTTAGGGAGCCCCAGGCCTGGGGCGCCACAGCATTTAGGCTTAGGGAGCGCCAGGCCTGGGGCGACACACTCTTATGCTTAGGGAGCCCCAGACCTGGGGCGATCCAGCCCTTAGGCTTTGGGAGCCCCGGCCTGGGACTCCCCAGCTCTTAGGCTTAGGGAGCCCCAGGTCTTGGTCGCCCCAGAACTTAGAGTTAGGGAGCCCCAGGCCTAGGGCGCCCCAGCCCTTAGGCTTAGGGAGCCTCATGCCTGGGGCGCCCCAGCCCTTAGGCTTTAGGAACCCGAGGCCTGGGGCGCCCGAGCCCTTAGGCTTAAGGAACCCGAGGCCTGGGGCGCCCCAGCCCATAGGTTTGGGAGCCCCGGCCTGGGACGTCCCAGCCCTTAGGCTTAGGGAGCCCCAACCTGGGGCGCCCTAGGACTTAGGCTTAGGGAGCCCCAGGCCTTGGGCACCTAAGCCCTTAGAGTTAGGGAGCCCCAGGCCTAGGGCGCCCAGCCATTAGGCTTAGGGAGCCTCATGCCTGGGGTGCCCCAGCCATTAGGATTAGGGACCCCCAGGCCTGGGGCGCCCCTGCGCTTAGGCTTAGGTAGCCCCAGGCCTGGGACGCCCCAGCCCTTAGGCTTAGGGAGCCCCAGGTCTGGGACGCCCCAGCCCAAAGGCGTAGGGAACCCCAGGTCTGGGGCGCCCCAGCCCTTACGCTTTGGGAGCCGCAGGCCTGGGGCGCTCCAGCCATTAGGCTTAGGGAGCCCTGGGCCAGGGGCGCCCCAGGCCATAGGCTTAGGGAGCCCTTGGCCTGGGGCGCCCCAGCCCTTAGGCTTAGGGAGCCCCAGGCCTGGGGCGCCCCAGCCCTTAGGCTTTGGGAGCCGCAGGCCTGGGGCGCTCCAGCCCTTAGGGTTAGGGAGCACCGGGCCTGGGGCGCCCCAGGCCTTAGGCTTAGGGAGCCCCAGGCCTGGGACGCCCCAGCCCTTAGGCTTAGGGCGCACCTGGTCTGGGGCGCCCCAGAACTTAGGCTTAGGGAGCCCCAGGCCTGGGGCGCCACAGCATTTAGGCTTAGGGAGCGCCAGGCCTGGGGCGACCCACCCTTAGGCTTATGGAGCCCCAGGCCTGGGGCGCCCCAGCCCTTAGGCTTTGGGAGCCCTGGCCTGGGACTCCCCAGCTCTTAGGCTTAGGGAGCCCCAGGTCTTGGGCGCCCCAGCCCTTAGATTTAGGGAACCCCAGGACTAGGGTGCCCCTGCCCTTAGGCTTAGGGAGCCTCATACCTGGGGCACCCCAGACCTTAGGATTAAGGAACCCCAGGCCTGGGACGACCCAGCCCTTAGACTTAGGGAGCCTCATGCCTCGGGCGCCCCAGCCCTTAGGCTTAAGGAACCCCAGGCCTGGGGCGCCCCAGCCCTTAGGCTTAGGGAGAACCTGGCCAGGGGTGCCCCAGCACTTAGGCTTTGGGACACCCAGGCCTGGGGCTTCCCAGCCCTTAGGCTTAGGGAGCCCTAGGCCTGGGACGCCCCAGCCCTTAGGATTAGGGAGAACCTGGCCAGGGGCGCCCCTGCACTTAGGCTTTAGGAGCCCCAGGCCTGAGGCTTCCCAGCCATTAGGATTAGAGACCCCCAGGCCTGGGGCGCAACTGCCCTTAGGCTTAGGTAGCCCCAGGCCTGGGGCTTCCCAGCCCTTAGGCTTAGGGAGCTCCACGCATGGGGCCTCCCAGCCCTCAGGCTTAGGTAGCGCCAGGTCTGGGACGCCCCAGCCCTAAGGCTTAGGGAACCCCAGGTCTGGGGCGCCCCAGCCCTTAGGCTTTGGGAGCCGCAGGCCTAGGGCGCCCCAGCCCTTAGGCTTAGGGAGCCCTGGGCCTGGGGCGCCCCAGGCCATAGGCTTAGGGAGCCCTAGGCCTGGGGCGCCCCAGCCCTTAGGCTTTGGGAGCCCCGGCCTGGGACTCCCCAGCTCTTAGGCTTAGGGAGCCCCAGGTCTTGGGCGCCCCAGCCCTTAGAGTTAGGGAGCCGCAGGCCTAGGGCGCCCCAGCCCATAAGCTTAGGGAGCCTCATACCTGGGGCTCCCCACACCTTAGGATTAAGGAACCCCAGGCCTGGGACGCCCCAGCCCTTAGACTTAGGGAGCCTCATGCCTGGGGCGCCCCAGCCCTTAGGCTTAAGGAACCCCAGGCCTGGGGCGCCCCAGTCATTAGGCTTAGGGAGAACCTGGCCAGGGGTGCCCGAGCACTTAGGCTTTGGGACCCCCAGGCCTGGGGCTTCCCAGCCCTTAGGCTTAGGGAGCCCCACGCCTAGGGCCCCCCAGCCCTGAGGCTTAGGGAGCCCTAGGCCTGGGACGACCCATCCCTTATGCTTAGGGCGCACCTGGTCTGGGGCGCCCCAGAACTTAGGCTTAGGGAGCCCCAGGCCTGGGGCGCCACAGCATTTAGGCTTAGGGAGCGCCAGGCCTGGGGCGACCCACCCTTAGGCTTTGGGAGCCCCGGCCTGGGACTCCCCAGCTCTTAGGCTTAGGGAGCCCCAGGTCTTGGGCTCCCCAACCCTTAGAGTTAGGGAGCCCCAGGCCTAGGGCGCCCCAGCCCTTAGTCTTAGGGAGCCTCATACCTGGGGCTCCCCAGACCTTAGGATTAAGGAACCCCAGGCCTGGGACGCCCCAGCCCTTAGACTTAGGGAGCCTCATGCCTGGGACGCCCTAGCCCTTAGGCTTAAAGAACCCCAGGCCTGGGGCGCCCCAGCCCTTAGGCTTAGGGAGAACCTGGCCAGGGGCGTCACAGCACTTAGGCTTTGGGACCCCCAGGCCTAGGGCTTCCCAGCCCTTAGGCTTAGGGAGCCCCACACCTAGGGCCCCCCAGCCCTTAGGCTTAGGGAGCCCTAGGCCTGGGACGCCCCTGCCCTTAGGCTTAGGGCGCACCTGGTCTGGGGCGCCCCTGAACTTAGGCTTAGGGAGCCCCAGGCCTGGGGCGCCACAGCATTTAGGCTTAGGGAGCGCCAGGCCTGGGGCGACACACTCTTATGCTTAGGGAGCCCCAGGCCTGTGGCGCTCCAGCCCTTAGGCTTTGGGAGCCCCGGCCTGGGACTCCCCAGCTCTTAGGCTTAGGGATCCCCACGCCTAGGGCCCCCCAGCCCTTAGGCTTAGGGAGCCCTAGGCCTGGGACGCCCCAGCCCTTAGGCTTAGATAGCCTCATGCCTGGGGCGCCCCAGCCCTTAGGCTTAAGGAACCCGAGGCCTGGGGCGCCCCAGCCCGTAGGTTTGGGAGCCCTGGCCTGTGTCACCCCAGGCCTTACGCTTAGGGAGCCCCAACCTGGTGCGCCCTAGGACTTAGGCTTAGGGAGCCCCAGGCCTTGGGCGCCTAAGCCCTTAGAGTTAGGGAGCCCCAGGCCTAGGGCGCCCAGCCCTTAGGCTTAGGGAGCCTCATGCCTGGGGAGTCCCAGCCCTTAGGCTTAGGGAGAAACTGGCCAGGGGTGCCCCTGCACTTAGGCTTAGGGAAGCCCAGGCCTGGGGTGCCCCAGCCATTAGGATTAGGGACCCCCAGGCCTGGGGCCCCCCTGCGCTTAGGCTTAGGTAGCCCCAGGCCTGGGACGCCCCAGCCCTTAGGCTTAGGGAGCCCCAGGCCTGGGGCTCCCCAGCCCTTAGGCTTAGGGAGCCCCACGCCTAGGGCCCCCCAGCCCTGAGGCTTAGGGAGCCCTAGGCCTGGGACGCCCCAGCCCTTAGAATTTGGGCGCACCTGGTCTGGGGTGCCCCAGAACTTAGGCTTAGGGACCTCCAGGCCTGGGGCGCCCCTGCGCTTAGGCTTAGGTAGCCCCAGGCCTGGGACGCCCCAGCCCTTAGGTTTAGGGAGCCCCAGGCCTGGGGCGCCCCAGCCCTTAGAGTTAGGGAGGCCCAGGCCTAGGGCGCCCCAGCACTTAGGCTTAGGGAGCCTCATGCCTGGGCTCCCCAGCCCTTAGGATTAAGAAACCCCAGGCCTGGGACGCCCCAGCCCTTAGGCTTAGGGAGCCACATGCCTGGGGCGCCCCAGCCCTTAGGCTTAAGGAACCCCAGGCATGGGGCGGCCCAGCCCTTAGGCTTAGGGAGAACCTGATCAGGGGCGCCCCAGCACTTAGGCTTTGGGAGCCCCAAGCCTGGGGTGCCCCAGCATTTGGCTTAGGAACTCCCAGGCCTGGGGCCCCGAAGCCCTTAGGCTTAGGGAGCCCCAGGCCTGGGACTCCACAGCCCTTAGCTTTGGAAGCCCCAGGCATGGGGCTTCCTAGCCCTTAGTATTTGGGACCCCAGTCCTGGGGCGCCCAAGACCTTAGGCTTAGGGAGCCACAGGCCTGGGGCTTCCCAGCCCTTAGGCTTAGGGAGCCCCACGCCTGGGCCACCCCAGCCCTTTGGCTTTGGGAGCCCAAGGCCTGGGGCGCCCCAGCCCTTAGGCTTAGGGAGTCCGAGGCTTGGGGCGTCCCAGCCCTTAGGCTTGGGTAGCCCCAAGACTGGGGCGCCCCAGCCCTTAGGCTTAGGTAGCGCCCCAGCCCTTAGGCTTAGGTAGCCCTAGGCCTGGGGCGCCCCAGCACTTAGGCTTAGGGAGCCCCAGGTGGGGCGCCACAGCCTTTAGGCTTAGGGAGCCCCAAGTCTTGGGCGCCCCAGCCCTTAAGCTTAGGGAGCCCCAGGCCTGCGTTGCCCCAGCCTTTAGGCTTTGGGAGCCCCAGGACTGGGGCGCCCCAGCCATTAGGCCTTGGGAGCCACAGACCTGGGGCGCCCCAGCCCTTAGGTTAAGGAGCCCCAGGACTGAGGCGCCCCAGCATTTAGGTTTCGTGAGCCCCAGGCATGGGGCGCCCCAGCCCTTAGGATTAGGGAGCCCCAGGCTTGGGGTGCCCCAGCCCTTAGGCTTAGGAAGCCGCAGGTTGTGGAGCCCCCGCCCTTAGGCTTAGGGAGCCCCACGCCTGGGGCGCACCAGCCCTTAGGCATAGGAAGCCCCAGGCCCGGGGCTCCCCAGCCCTTAGGCTTTGGGAGCCCCTGGTCTGGGGGGCCCCAGCCCTTAGGCTTAGGGAGCACCAGGCCTCAGGCGCCCCAGCAATTAGGCTTTGGGAGCCCAAAGCCTGGGGCGCCCCAGCCCTTAGGCTTAGGGAGTCCAAGGCTTGGGGCCCCCCAGCCCTTAGGCTTTGGGAGCCCCAGGCCTGGGGCGCCCCAGCCCTTAGGCTTAGGGAGCCCAAGGCCTGCGGCAGCCCAGCCCTTATGATTTGGGACCACAGTCCTGGGGCGCCCCAGCCCTTAGGCTTAGGGAGCCCCAGGCCTGTGGCGCCCCAGACCTTAGGATTTGGGTGCCCCAGGCCTGGGGCGGCACAGCCCTTAGGACTCCCCAGCCCTTAGCTTTGCAAGCACCAGGCCTGGGATGCCCCAGCTCTTAGTCTTACGGAGTCCCAGACCTGTGGTGCCCCAGCACTTAGGCTTAGGGAGCCCCAGGCCTTGGGCGCCCCAGCCCTTAGAGTTAGGGAGCCCCAGGCCTAGGGCGCCCCAGCCCTTAGGCTTAGGAAGCCTCATGCCTGGGGCGCCCAAGCCCTTAGGATTAAGGAACCCCAGGCCTGGGACGCCCCAGTCCTTGGGCTTAGGGAGCCTCATGCCTGGGGCGCCCCAGCCCTTAGGATTAGGGAGAAACTGGACAGGGGCGCCCCAGCACTTTGGCTTAGGGAGCCCCAGGCCTGGGGTGCCCCAGCCATTAGGATTAGGTACCCCCAGGTCTGGGGCGCCCCAGCCCTTAGGCTTAGGGAGCCAAAGGCCTGCTGCACCCCAGCCCTTAGGGTTTTGGAGCTGCACCCTGGGGCGCTCCAGCCATTAGGCTTAGTTAGCCCCGGGCCTGGGGCCCCCCAGGCCTTAGGCTTAGGGAGCCCTAGGCCTGGTGCCCCACAGCACTTAGGCTAAGGAGCCCCAGGACTGGGGTGGCACAGCACTTAGGCTTTGGGAGCCCCAGGCCTGGGGCGCCCCAGCCATTAGGCCTTGGTAGCCCCAGGCCTAGGGCGCCCCAGACCTTAGGCTAAGGAGCCCCAGGACTGGGGCGGCACAGCCCTTAGTATTTGGGAGCCCCAGGCCTGGGACTCCCCAGCCCTTAGGTTTGCAAGCACCAGGGCTGGGGCGCCCCAGCCCTTAGACTTAGGGAGCCCAAGGCCTGGGGCGCCGCAGCCCTTAGGCTTTGGGGCCACAGTCCTGGGGCACCCCAATTCTTAGGCTTAGGGAGCCCCAGGCCTGGGGCACCCCAGCCCTTAGGCTTTGGGAGCCCCAGGCTTGTGGCGCCCCAGCCCTTACACTTTGGGAGCCCCTGGTCTGGGGAGCCCCAGCCTTTAGGCTTAGGGAGCCCCAGGCCTGTGGCGCCCCTGCCTTTAGGCTTTGGGAGCGCCAGGCCTGGGGCGCCCCTGCCCTTAGGCTTAGGGAGCCCCAGGCCTGGGACGCCCCAGCCATTAGGCTTTGGGAGACAAAGGCCTGGGGCGCCCCAGCCCTTAGGTTTTGGGACCCCAGTCCTGGGCACCCCAATTATTAGGCTTAGGGAGCCCCAGGCCTTAGGGTTTGGGAGCCCCAGGCCTGGGGTGCCGCAGTCCTTAGGAAAAGGGAGCCCCAGGCCTGGGGTGCCCCAGCCCTTCGGCTTAGGGAGCCCCAGGCCTAGGGCGCCCCAGCACTTAGGCTTACGGAGCCCTAGCCTGGGGCGCCCCAGCCATTAGGCTTAGGGACCCCCAGGCCTGGGGCGCCCCAGCCCTTAGGCTTTGGGAGCCGCAGGCCTGGGGCGCTCCAGCCCTTAGGCTTAGGGAGCCCTAGGCCTGGGGCGCTCCAGCCCTTAGGCTTAGGGAACACCTTGCCTGGGGCACCCCAGAACTGAGGCTTAGGGAGCCCCAGGCCTGGGGCGCCCCAGCCCTTAGGCTTTGGGAGCCACGACCTGGGACGCCACAGCCCTTAGTCTTACGGAGCCCCAGACCTGGGGCGCCCCAGCCCTTAGAGTTAGGGAGCCCCAGGCCTAGGGCGCCCCAGCCCTTAGGATTAAGGAACCCCAGGCCTGGAACGCCCCAGCCCTTGGGCTTAGGGAGCCTCCTGCCTTGGGTGCCCCAGCCCTTAGGATTAGGGAGAAACTGGACAGGGGCGCCCCAGCACTTAGGCTTAGGGAGCCCCAGGCCTGGGGTGCCCCAGCCATTAGGATTAGGCACCCCCAGGTCTGGGGCGCCCCTGCACTTAGGCTTAGGTAGCCCCAGGCCTGGGGCGCCCCACACCTTAGGCTTAGGGAGCCCGAGGCCTGCTGCGCCCCAGCCCTTAGGCTTTTGGAGCTGCACACTGGGGCGCTCCAGCCATTAGGCTTAGTTAGCCCCGGGCCTGGGGCGCCCGAGGCCTTAGGCTTAGGGAGCCCTAGGCCTGGTGCGCCCCAGCCCGTAGGCTAAAGAGCCCCAGGACTGGGGCGGCACAGCCTTTAGGCTTTGGGAGCCCCAGGCCTGGGGCGCCCAAGCCATTAGGCCTTGGGAGCCCCAGGCCTGGGGCGCCCCAGCCCTTAGGCTAAGGAGCCCCATGACTGGGGCGGCACAGCCCTTAGTATTTGGGAGCCCCAGGCCTGGGACGCCCCAGCCCTTAACTTTGCAAACACCAGACCTGGGGCGCCCCAACCCTTAGGCTTTGGAAGCCACGGCCTGGGACGCCCCAGCCCTTAGTCTTACGGAGCCCCAGACCTGGGGCGCCCCAACACTTAGGCTTAGGGAACCCCAGGCCTGTGGCGGTCCTGCCTTTAGGCTTTGGGAGCGCCAGGCCTGGGACGCCCCTGCCCTTTGGCTTTGGGAGCCCCAGGCCTGGGGCGCCCCAGCCTTAGGCTTTGGGAGCCCAAGGCCTGGGGCTTCCCAGCCCATAGGCTTTGGGACCCCAGTCCTGGGGCACCCCAATTCTTAGGCTAAGGGAGCCCCAGGCCTGGGGCACCCCAGCCCTTAGGCTTTGGGAGCCCCAGGCCTGTGGCTCCCCAGCCCTTAGGCTTAGGGAGCCCCTATCCTGGGGCACCCCAGCCCTTAGGCTTAGGGAGACCCAGGCCTGGGGCGCCCCAGCCCTTAGACTCTGGGAGCCCCTGGTCTGGGACGCCCCAGCCTTTAGGCTTATGGAGCCCCAGGCTTGTGGCGCGCCTGCCTTTAGGCTTGGGGAGCGCCAGGCCTGGGGAGCCCCTGCCCTTAGGCTTTGGGAGCCCCAGGCCTGGGGCGCCCCAGCCATTAGGCTTTGGGAGCCAAAGGCCTGGGGCGCCCAAGCCCTTAGTGTTTGGGACCCCAGTCCTGGGGCACCCCAATTCTTAAGCTTAGGGAGCCCCAGGCCTGGGGCACCCCAGCCCTTAGGCTTTGGGAGCCCAGGCCTGGGGCGCCCCAGCCCTTACGCTTAGGGAGCCCCAAGCCTGGTGAGCCCTAGCCCTAAGGCTAGGGGCCCCCAGGCCTGGGGAGCTCTAGGCTTAGGGAGCCCCAGGCATGGGGAGCCCTAGCCTTAAGGAGGCCCAGGCCTCGGGAGTCCTAGTCCTAAGGCTTAGGGAGCCCCAGGCTTGGTGCTCTCCAGCACTTAGTCTTAGGGAGCCCCAGGCCTTGGTCGCCCCAGCCCTTAGGCTTAGGGAGCCTCATGCCGGGGCGCCCCAGCCCTTAGGCTTAGGGAGCCCCAAGCCTGGTGAGCCCTAGCCCTAAGGCTAGGGGGCCTCAGGCCTGGGGAGCTGTAGGCTTAGGGAGCCCCAGGCCTGGGGAGCCCTAGGCTTAGGGAGTCCAGCATGGGGAGCCCTAGGCTTAGGGAGCCCCAGGCCTGGGGAGCCCTAGGTTTAGGGAGCCCCAGGCCTGGGGAGCCCTAGGCTTAGGGAGCCCCAGGGCTGGGGAGCTCTAGGCTTTGGGAGCACCAGGCTTGGGGAGCCCTAGGCTTATGGAGCCCCAGGCCTGGGGAGCCCTAGCCCTAAGGCTTAATGAGCCCCAGGCCTCGGGACCCTTAGGCTTAGGGAGCCCCAGGCCTGGGGAGCCCTAGCTTAAGGCTTCAGGAACCCCAGGCCTGGGGAACCCTAGCCCTAAAGCTTAGGGAGCCCCAGGCCTGGGGAGACCTAGATTTAGGGAGCCCCAGGCCTGGGGAGACCTAGGCTCAGGGAGCCCCAGGCTGGGGAGCTTAAGATCAGGGAGCCCCAGGCCTGGGCAGCCCTAGCCCTAAGGCTTAGGGAGCCACAGGCCTGGGGAGCCCTAGGCTCAGGTAGCCCCAGGCCAGGGGAGCCCTAACCCTATGGCTTAGTGAGCCCCAGGCCAGGGGAGCCCTACTCTTAGGGAGCCCCAGCATGGGGAGCCCTACTCTTATGGAGCCCCAGGCCTGGGGAGCCCTAGGCTTATGGAGCCCCAGGCCTGGGGAGACCTAGGCTTAGGGAGCCCCAGGCCTGGGGAGCCCTAGGCTCAGGGAGCCCCAGGCCAGGGGAGCCCTAGCCCTAAGGCTTTGAGAACCCCAGGCCTGGGGAGCCCTAGACTCAGGGAGCTCCAGGCCTGGGTTGCCCTAGCCCTAAGGCTTAGCGAGCCCAAGGTCTTGGGATCCCTAGGCTCAGGGAGCCCAAGCCTGGGGAGCCCTAGCCCTAACGGTTAGGGAGCCACAGGACTGGGGAGCCCTAGGCACAGGTAGCCCCAGGCCAGGGGAGCACTAGCCCGAAGGCCCAGGGAGCCCCAGGCTTGGAGCGCCCTAGGCTCAAGGAGCCCCAGGCTTGGGGAGCCCTAGCCTTAAGGCTTAGGGAGCCCCAGGCTGGGTAGCCCTAGGCTCAGGTAGCCCCAGGACAGGGGAGCCCTAGCCATAAGGTTTAGGTAGCCCCAGGCCTGGGAAGCCCTAAGTTCAGGGAGCCCCAGGCCAGGGGAGCCCTAGCCTTAAGGCTTAGGGAGCCCCAGGCCTGCGGAGCCCTAAACTCAGGGAGCCCCAGGCCTGGGGAGCCCTAGGCTTAGCCGGCCCCAGGCCTTGGGGATCCCTATGTTTGGGGAATCCCAGGCCTGGGAATCCCTAGTCTAAGGGAGCCCCAGGCCTTGGGACCCCTAGTCCTAAGGCTTAGGGAGCGCAAGGCATAGGGAGCCATAGGGTAAGGAGCCCCAGGCCTGGGGAGCCCTAACCCTAAGGATTAGGTAGCCCCAGGCCTGTGGAGCTCTAGGCTCAGGTAGCCCCAGGCCTGGGGAGCCCTAGCCCTAAGGCTTAAGGAGCCCCAGGACTGGGGAGCCCTAGGCTCAGGGAACCCCAGGCCTCGTGAACACTAGGCTTAGGGGGCCCCGGGCAAAGGGTAGCCATAGGTTTAGGGAGCCCCTGGCCTGGGGAGCCCTAGCCCTAAGGCTTAGTGAGCCCCAGTTTGGGGAGCCTTAGGCTTAGAGAGCCCCCAGTCTGGGGCGCCCTAGCCCTAAGGATTAGGGTGGCCCAGGCCTGGGGAGCCCTAGCCCTAAGACATAGGGAGGCCCATGCCTGGGGAGCCCTAGGCTTCGGAAGCCTAAGGCCTGGGGAGCCCTAAGGCTTAGGGAGCCCCAGGCCTGGGGAGCCCTAGGCTTAGGGAGACCCAGCCTGGGGAGCCCTAGGCTTAGGGAGCCCCAGGCCTGGGGAGCCCTTGGCTTAGGGAGACCCAGCCTGGGGAGCCCTAGGCTTAGGGAGCCCCAGGCCTGGGGAGCCCTAGGCATAGGGAGCCACAGGCTTGGGGAGCCCAAGGCTTACTAAGCCCCAGGCCTGGGGAGCCCTAGCCCTAAGGCTTAGTGAGCCCCAGGCCTGGGGAGCCCTAGCGTTAAGGCTTAGGGAGCACCAGGCCTAGGGAGCCCTAGGCTTAGGGAGCCCCAGTCCTGGGAGACCTAGCCCGAAAGCTTAGGGAGCACCAAGCCTGGTGAGCCCTAGCCGTAAGGCTTAGGGGGCCCCAGGCCTGGGGAGCCCTAGGCTCAGGGAGCCCCAGGCCTGGGGAGCCCTAGGCTTAGGGAGCACCAGGCCTGGGGAGCCTAGGCTTAGGGAGCCCCAAGCCTGGGGAGCCCCAGGCTTAGGGAGGCCCAGACCTGGGGAGCCCCAGGCTTAGGGAGACATAGGCTTAGGGAGCCCCAGGCCTGGGAAGCCCTAGCCCTAAGGCTTAGGGAGCCCCAGGACAGGGAGCCCCAGGCCTGTGGAGCCGTAGTCTTAGGGAGCCCCAGGCCTGGGGAGTCCTAGCCCTAAGGCTCACGGATCCCCAGGCCTGGACAGCCGTAGGCTTAAGGAGACCCAGGCCTCGGGATTCCTAGCCCTAAGGCTTAGGAGCCCCAGGCCTGGGCAACCCTAGCCCTAAGGTCTAGGGAGCCCCAAGCCTAGGGAGCCCCAGGCTTAGGGAGAAATAGGCTTAGGGAGCCCCAGGCCTTGGGAGCCCTAGCCCTAAGGCTCAGGGATCCCCAGGCCTGGGGAGCCGTAGGCTTAAGAAGCCCCAGGCCTCGGGAGTCCTAGCCCTAAGGCTTAAGGATCCCCAGGCCTGGGCAGCCCTAACCCTAAGGTTTAGGGATCCCCAAGCCTAGAGAGCCCCAGGCTTAGGGAGCCCCAGGCCTGGGGAGCCCCAGGCTTAGGGGGACATAGGCTTAGGGAGCCCCAGGCCTGGGGAGCCCTAGCCCTAAGGCTTAAGGAGCCCCAGGCTTCGGGAGTCCTAGCCCTAAGGCTTAAGGAGCCCCAGGTCTGGGGAGCCCTTGCCCTAATGCTTAGGGAGCCCCAGGCCTTGGGAGCCCTAGTCCTAATGCTTAGGGAGTCCCAAGCCTAGGGGGCCATAGGCTAGGTAGCCCCAGGCTTGGGGAGCCCTAGTCCTAAGGCTTAGGGAGCCCCAGGCTTGGGGAGCCCTAGCCCTAAGGCGTAGGGAGCCCCAGGGTGGGGAGCCCTAGGCTCAGGGAACCCCAGGCCTGAGGAACTCTAGGCTTAGGGGGGCCCATGCCACGGGGAGCCATAGGTATTGGGAGCCCCAAGCCTGGGGAGCCCTAGCCCTAAGGCTTAGTGAGCCCCAGTCTTGGGGAGCCCTAGGCTTAGAGAGCCCCAAGTCTGGGGCGCCCTAGCCCTAAGGCTTAGGGTGGCCCGGGCCAGGGTAGCCCTAGCCCTAAGACTTAGGGAGCCCCAATCCTGGGAGCCCTAGGCTAGGGAGCCCCAAGCCAGGAGAGCCCTAGTCATAGAGAGCCCCAGGCCAGGTTAGCCCTAGCCCTAAGGTTTATGGAGCCCCAAGCCTGGGAAGCCCTAGTCTTAGGGAGCCCCAGCTTAGGGAGGCCTAGGCTTATGGAGCCCCAGGCCCGTGGAGCCTTAGGCTAAGGGAGCCCCAGCCTGGGGAGGCCTAGGCTTATGGAGCTCCAGGCCCGTGGAGCCTTAGGCTAAGGGAGCCCCAGGCCTGGGGAGCCCTAGGCATATGGAGTCCCAGGCCTGGGGAGACCTAAGCTTAGGGAGCCCCAGGCCTGGTGAGCCCCAGGCTTAGGGGGACATAGGCTTAGGGAGCCCCAGGCCTGGGGAGCCCTAGCCCTAAGGCTTAAGGAACCCCAGGCTTCGGGAGTCCTAGCCCTAAGGCTTAAGGAGCCCCAGGTCTGGGGAGCCCTAGCCCTAATGCTTAGGGAGCCCCAGGCCTTGGGAGCCCTAGTCCTAATGCTTAGGGAGTCCCAAGCCTAGGGGGCCATAGGCTAGGTAGCCCCAGGCTTGGGGAGCCCTAGTCCTAAGGCTTAGGGAGCCCCAGGCTTGGGGAGCCCTAGCCCTAAGGCGTAGGGAGCCCCAGGACTGGGGAGCCCTAGGCTCAGGGAACCCCAGGCCTGAGGAACTCTAGGCTTAGGGGGGCCCATGCCACGGGGAGCCATAGGTATTGGGAGCCCCAAGCCTGGGGAGCCCTAGCCCTAAGGCTTAGTGAGCCCCAGTCTTGGGGAGCCCTAGGCTTAGAGAGCCCCAAGTCTGGGGCGCCCTAGCCCTAAGGCTTAGGGTGGCCCGGGCCAGGGTAGCCCTAGCCCTAAGACTTAGGGAGCCCCAATCCTGGGAGCCCTAGGCTAGGGAGCCCCAAGCCAGGAGAGCCCTAGTCATAGAGAGCCCCAGGCCAGGTTAGCCCTAGCCCTAAGGTTTATGGAGCCCCAGGCCTGGGAAGCCCTAGGCTTAGGGAGCCCCAGCCTAGGGAGGCCTAGGCTTATGGAGCCCCAGGCCCGTGGAGCCTTAGGCTAAGGGAGCCCCAGGCCTGGGGAGCCCTAGGCATATGGAGTCCCAGGCCTGGGGAGACCTAAGCTTAGGGAGCCCCAGGCCTGGGGAGCCCAAGGCTTAGGGAGCCCCATGCCTGAGGAACCCTAGCGTTAAGGCTAGGGAGCACCAGGCCTGGGGAGACCTAGGCTTAGGGAGCCCCAGACCTGGGGAGCCCTAGCCCTAAATCTTAGGGAGCCCCAAGCCTGGTGAGCCCTAGCCCTAAGGCTTAGGGGGCCCCAGGCCTGGGAAGCCCTAGGCTCAGGGATCCCCAGGACTGGGGAGCCCTAGGCTTAGGTAGCCCCAGGCATGGGGTGCTTAGGCTTAGGGAACCCCAGGCTGGGGAGCCCTAGGCTTAGGTAGCCCACGCCTGGGGAGCCCTTGGCTTAGTGAGACCCAGCATGGGGAGCCCTAGGTTTAGGGAGCCCCAGGCCTGTGGAGCCTTAGGCTTAGGGAGCCCAAGGCCTGGGGAGCCCTAGGCTTAGGGCGCCGCAGGCCTGGTATTCCCTAGGCTTAGGGAGCCCCAGGCCAGGGGAGCACTAGGCTTAGGGAGCCCCAGGCCTGGGGAGCCCAAGGCTTAGGGAGCCCCAGGCCTGTGGAGCCCTAGCCCTAAGGATTAGTGAGCCCCAGGCCTGGGGAGCACTAGCGTTAAGGCTTAGGGAACACCAGGCCTGGGGAGCCCTAGCCCTAAAGCTTAGGGAGCCCTAAGCATGGTGAGCCGTTGCCCTAAGGCTTAGGGGGCCCCAGGCCTGGGAAGTCCTAGGCTCAGGGAGACCCAGGCCTGGGGAGCCCTCGGCTTAGGTAGTCCCAGGCCTGGGGAACTTAGGCTTAGGGAACCACAAGCCTGGGGAGCCAAAGGCTTAGGGAGCCCCAGGCCTGGGGAGCCCTTGGCTTAGGGAGACCTATGCTTAGGGAGCCCCAGGCCTGGGGAGGCCTAGGCTTAGAGAGCCCCAGGCCAGGGTAGCCCTAGCCCTAAGGTTTAGGGAGCCCCAGGCCCTGGGAGACCTAGGCTTAGGGAGCCCCACGCCCGGGGAGCCCTTGGCTTAGGGAGACCCAGCCTGGGGACCCTAGGCTTAGGGAGCCCAGCACTGTGGAGACTTAGGCTTACGGAGCCCCAGGCCAGGGTAGCGCTAGCCCTAAGGTTTAGGGAGCCCCAGGCCTGGGGAGCCTTAGGCTAAGGGAGCCTAAGACCTGGGGAGCCCTAAGGCTTAGGGAGCCCCAGGCTGGGGAGCCCAAGGCTTAGGGAGCCCCAGCCTGTGGAGCCCTAGGCTTAGGGAGCCCCACGCCTGGGCAGCACTTGGCTTAGTGAGACCCAGCTTGGGGAGCCTTGGCCTAGGGAGCCCCAGGCCTGAGGAGCCTTAGACTTAGGGAGCCCCAGGCCTGGAGAACCCTAGGCTTAGGGAGCCCCAGGCCTGGGGAGCCCAACCCTAAGGCTTAGTGAGCCCCAGGCCTGGGGAGCACTAGCGTTAAGGCTTAGGGAACACCAGGCCTGGGGAGCCCTAGCCCTAAAGCTTAGGGAGCCCCAAGCATGGTGAGCCCTTGCCCTAAGGCTTAGGGGGCCCCAGGCCTGGGAAGCCCTAGGCTCAGGGAGACCCAGGCCTGGGGAGCCCTCGGCTTAGGTAGTCCCAGGCCTGGGGAACTTAGGCTTAGGGAACCACAAGCCTGGGGAGCCAAAGGCTTAGGGAGCCCCAGGCCTGGAGAACCCTAGGCTTAGGGAGCCCCAGGCCTGGGGAGCCCAACCCTAAGGCTTAGTGAGCCCCAGGCCTGGGAGACCTAGCGTTAAGGCGTAGGGAGCACCAGGCCTAGGGAGCCCTAGGCTTAGGGAGCCCCAGGCCTGGGGAGCCCTAGCCCTAAAGCTTAGGGAGCCCCAAACCTGGTGAGCCCTAGCCCTAAGGCTTAGGGGGCCCCAGGCCTGCGGAGCCCTAGGCTCTGGGAACCCCAGGCCTGGGGAACTCTAGGCTTAGGGGGCCCCAGGCCTGGAGAGCCCTAGCTCTAAGGCTTAGTGAGCCCCCATCTTGGGGAGCCCTAGGCTTAGAGAGCCCCAAGTCTGGGGCGCCCTAGCCCTAAGGCTTAGGGTGGCCCAGAGCTGGGGAGCCCTGGCCCTAAGACTTTGGGAGCCCCAATCCTGGGAGCCCTAGGCTAGGGAGCCCCAGGCCTGGGGAGCTCTTGGCTTAGGGAGCCCAAACCTGGGGAGCCCTAGTCTTAGGGAGCCCCAGGTCTGGGGAGCCCTTGTCTTAGGGAGCCCCAGCCTGGGGAGCCCTAGGCTTAGGGAGCCCCAGCCTGGGGAGCCCTAGGCTTAGGGAGCACCAGGCCTGGGGAGCCCTAGGCTTATGGAGCCCCAGTCCTGGGGATCCCTAGGCTTAGGGAGCACCAGGACTGGGGAGCCCTAGGCTTAGGGAGCTCCAGGCCTGGGGAGCCCTAGCCCTAAAGCTTAGGGAGCCGCAAGCCTGGTGAGCCCTAGCCCTAAGGCTTAGGGTGCCCCAGGCCTGGGGAGCCCTAGGCTTAGGGAGCCCCAGGCCTGGGGAGCCCTAGGCTTATGGAGCCCCAGTCCTGGGGAGCCCTAGGCTTAGGGAGCTCCAGGCCTGGGGAGCCCTAGCCCTAAAGCTTAGGGAGCCGCAAGCCTGGTGAGCCCTAGCCCTAAGGCTTAGGGTGCCACAGGCCTGGGGAGCCCTAGGCTTAGGGAGCCCCAGGGCGGGGGAGACCTAGGCTTAGGGAGCCCCAGGCCTGGGGAGCCCTAGCCCTAAAGCTTAGGGAGCCCGAAGCCTGGTGAGCCCTAGCCCTAAGGCTTAGGGGGCCCCAGGCCTGAGAAGCCCTAGGCTCAGGCAGCCCCAGGTCTGGGGAGCCCTAGGCTTAGGTAGCCCCAGGCATGGGGAGCTTAGGCTTAGGGAACCCCAGGCTGGGGAGCCCTAGGCTTAGGGAGCCCCAGCCTTTGGAGCCCTAGGCTTAGGGAGCCCCACGCCTGGGCAGCCCTTGGTTTAGGGAGACCCAGCCTGGGGAACCCTAGGTTTAGGGAGCCCAAGGCCTGGGGAGCACTAGCGTTAAGGCTTAGGGAACACCAGGCATGGGGAGCCCTAGCCCTAAAGCTTAGGGAGCCCCAAGCCTGGTGAGACCTAGCCCTAAGGCTTAGAGTGCCCCAGGCCTGGGGAGCCCTAGGCTTAGGTATCCCCAGGCCTGGGGAACTTAGGCTTAGGGAACCACAAGCCTGGGGAGCCAAAGGCTTAGGGAGCCCCAGGGCTGGGGAGCCCCAGGATTAGGGAGACCTATGCTTAGGGAGCCCCAGGCCTGGGGAGCCCTAGGCTTAGAGAGCCCCCGGCCAGGGTAGCCGTAGCCCAAAGGTTTAGGGAGCCCCAGGCCTGGGAGCCCTAGTCCTAAGGCTTAGGGAGCCCCAAGCCTAGGGAGCCATAGGATAGGTAGCCCCAGGCATGGGGAGCCCTAGCCTTAAGGCTTAGGGAGCCCCAGGCCTGGGGAGCCCTAGCCCTAAAGCTTAGGGAGCCCCAAGCCTAGGGTGCCATAGGCTAGGTAGCCCCAGGCTTGGCGAGCCCTAGCCCTAAGGCGTAGGGAGTCCCAGGACTGGGGAGCACTAGACTCTGGGAACCCCAGGCCTGGGGAACTCTAGGATTAGGGGGCCCCATGCCACGGGGAGCCCTAGGCTTAGGGAGCCCCAAGCCTGGGGAACCCTAGCCCTAAGGCTTAGTGAGCCCCCGTCTTGGGGAGCCCTAGGCTTAGACAGCCCCAAGTCTGGAGCGCCCTAGCCCTAAGGCTTTGGGTGGCCCAGGCCTGGGGAGCCCTAGCCCTAAGACTTAGGGAGCCCCAATCCTAGGAGCCCTAGGCTAGGGAACCCCAGGCCTGGGGAGCACTGGTCATAGAGAGCCCCAGGCCAGGGTAGCCGTAGCCCTAAAGTTTAGGGAGCCCCAGGCCTGGGAAGCCCTAGGCTTAGGGAGCCTAAGGCCTGGGGAGCCCTTAGGTTTAGGGAGCCCCAGCCTGGGGAGGCCTAGGCTTATGGAGCCCCAGACCTGTGGAGCCTTAGGCTTAGGGAGCCCCAGGTCTGGGAAGCCCTAGGCTTATGGAGCCCCAGGCCTGGGGAGCCCTAGGCTTAGGGAGTCCCAGGCCTGGGGAGCCCTAGGCTTAGGGAGCCCCAGGCCTAGGGAGTCCTAGGCTTAGGGAGCACCAGGCCTGGGGAGACCTAGGCTAAGGGAGCCCCAGGCCTGGAGAACCCTAGCCCTAAAGCTTTGGGAGCCCCAAGCCTGGTGAGCCCTAGCCCTAAGGCTTAGGGGGCCCCAGGCCTGGGAATCCCTAGGCTCAGGGAGCCCTAGGCCTGGGGAGTCCTAGGCTTAGGTAGCCCCAGGCCGGGGGAGCTTAGGCTTAGGGAACCCCAGGCTGGGGAGCCCTATTCTTAGGGAGCCCCAGGCCTGGGGAGCCCTTGGCTTAGGGAGCCCCAGCCTGGGGAGCCCTAGGCTTAGGGAGCCCCAGCCTGGGGAGCCCTAGGCTTAGGGAGCCCCAGGCCTGGGGAGCCCTAGGCTTATGGAGCCCCAGTCCTGGGGATCCCTAGGCTTAGGGAGCACCAGGCCTTGGGAGCCCTAGGCTTAGGGAGCTCCAGGCCTGGGGAGCCCTAGCCCTAAAGCTTAGGGAGCCGCAAGCCTGGTGAGCCCTAGCCCTAAGGCTTAGGGTGCCCCAGGCCTGGGGAGCCCTAGGCTTAGGGAGCCCCAGGCCTGGGGAGCCCTAGGCTTATGGAGCCCCAGTCCTGGGGAGCCCTAGGCTTAGGGAGCTCCAGGCCTGGGGAGCCCTAGCCCTAAAGCTTAGGGAGCCGCAAGCCTGGTGAGCCCTAGCCCTAAGGCTTAGGGTGCCACAGGCCTGGGGAGCCCTAGGCTTAGGGAGCCCCAGGGCGGGGGAGACCTAGGCTTAGGGAGCCCCAGGCCTGGGGAGCCCTAGCCCTAAAGCTTAGGGAGCCCGAAGCCTGGTGAGCCCTAGCCCTAAGGCTTAGGGGGCCCCAGGCCTGAGAAGCCCTAGGCTCAGGCAGCCCCAGGTCTGGGGAGCCCTAGGCTTAGGTAGCCCCAGGCCTGGGGAGCTTAGGCTTAGGGAACCCCAGGCTGGGGAGCCCTAGGCTTAGGGAGCCCCAGCCTTTGGAGCCCTAGGCTTAGGGAGCCCCACGCCTGGGCAGCCCATGGCTTAGGGAGACCCAGCCTGGGGAACCCTAGGTTTAGGGAGCCCAAGGCCTGGGGAGCACTAGCGTTAAGGCTTAGGGAACACCAGGCATGGGGAGCCCTAGCCCTAAAGCTTAGGGAGCCCCAAGCCTGGTGAGACCTAGCCCTAAGGCTTAGGGGGCCCCAGGCCTGGGGAGCCCTAGGCTTAGGTAGCCCCAGGCCTGGGGAACTTAGGCTTAGGGAACCACAAGCCTGGGGAGCCAAAGGCTTAGGGAGCCCCAGGGCTGTGGAGCCCCAGGATTAGGGAGACCTATGCTTAGGGAGCCCCAGGCCTGGGGAGCCCTAGGCTTAGAGAGCCCCAGGCCAGGGTAGCCCTAGCCCAAAGGTTTAGGGAGCCCCAGGCCTGGGAGCCCTAGTCCTAAGGCTTAGGGAGCCCCAAGCCTAGGGAGCCATAGGATAGGTAGCCCCAGGCATGGGGAGCCCTAGCCTTAAGGCTTAGGGAGCCCCAGGCCTGGGGAGCCCTAGCCCTAAAGCTTAGGGAGCCCCAAGCCTAGGGTGCCATAGGCTAGGTAGCCCCAGGCTTGGCGAGCCCTAGCCCTAAGGCGTAGGGAGTCCCAGGACTGGGGAGCCCTAGACTCTGGGAACCCCAGGCCTGGGGAACTCTAGGATTAGGGGGCCCCATGCCACGGGGAGCCCTAGGCTTAGGGAGCCCCAAGCCTGGGGAACCCTAGCCCTAAGGCTTAGTGAGCCCCCGTCTTTGGGAGCCCTAGGCTTAAACAGCCCCAAGTCTGGGGCGCCCTAGCCCTAAGGCTTTGGGTGGCCCAGGCCTGGGGAGCCCTAGCCCTAAGACTTAGGGAGCCCCAATCCTAGGAGCCCTAGGCTAGGGAACCCCAGGTCTGGGGAGCACTGGTCATAGAGAGCCCCAGGCCAGGGTAGCCGTAGCCCTAAAGTTTAGGGAGCCCCAGGCCTGGGAAGCCCTAGGCTTAGGGAGCCTAAGGCCTGGGGAGCCCTTAGGTTTAGGGAGCCCCAGCCTGGGGAGGCCTAGGCTTATGGAGCCCCAGACCTGTGGAGCCTTAGGCTTAGGGAGCCCCAGGTCTGGGAAGCCCTAGGCTTATGGAGCCCCAGGCCTGGGGAGCCCTAGGCTTAGGGAGTCCCAAGCCTGGGGAGCCCTAGGCTTAGGGAGCCCCAGGTCTAGGGAGTCCTAGGCTTAGGGAGCACCAGGCCTGGGGAGACCTAGGCTAAGGGAGCCCCAGGCCTGGAGAACCCTAGCCCTAAAGCTTTGGGAGCCCCAAGCCTGGTGAGCCCTAGCCCTAAGGCTTAGGGGGCCCCAGGCCTGGGAATCCCTAGGCTCAGGGAGCCCTAGGCCTGGGGAGTCCTAGGCTTAGGTAGCCCCAGGCCGGGTGAGCTTAGGCTTAGGGAACCCCAGGCTGGGGAGCCCTAGGCTTAGGGAGTCCCAGCCTGTGGAGCCCTAGGCTTAGGGAGCCCCACGCCTGGGGAGCCCTAGGTTTAGTGAGCCCCAGGCCTGTGGAGCCTTAGGCTTAGGGAGACCCAGACCTGGGGAGCCCTAGGCTTAGGGCGCCGCAGGCCTGGGGATCCCTAGGCTTAGGGAGCCCCAGGCCGGGGGAGCACTAGGCTTAGGGAGCCCCAGGCCTGGGGAGCCCAAGGCTTAGGGAGCCCCAGGCCTGCGGAGCCCTAGCCCTAAGGCTTAGTGAGCCCCAGGCCTGGGGATCACTAGCGTTACGGCTTAGGGAACACCAGGCCAGGGGATCCCTTGTCCTAAAGCTTAGGGAGCCCCAAGCCTGGTGAGCCCTAGCCCTAAGGCTTAGGGGGTCCCATGCCTGGGAAACCCTAGGCTCAGGGAGCCCCAAGCCTGGGGAGCCCTCGGCTTAGGTAGCCCCAGGCCTGGGGAACTTAGGCTTAGGTTACCACAAGCCTGGGTTGCCAAAGGCTTAGGGAGCCCCAGGCCTGGGAAGCCCCAGGATTAGGGAGACCTATGCTTAGGGAGACCCAGGCCTTGAGAGCCCTAGGCTTAGAGGGCCCCAGGCCAGGGTAGACCTAGCCCTAAGGTTTAGGGAGCCTAAGACATGGGGAGCCCTAAGGCTTAGGGAGCCCCAGGCTGGGGAGCCCAAGACTTAGGGAGACCCAGCCTGTGGAGACCTAGCCTAAGGGAGCCCCACGCCTGGGGAGCCCTTGGCTTAGGGAGACCCAGCTTAGGGAGCCCTAGATCTAGGGAGCCCCAGGCCTGAGGAGCCTTAGGCTTAGGGAGCCCCAGGCCGTGGGAGCCCTAGGCTTAGTGAGCCCCAGGCCTGGGGAGCCCTAGCCCCAAGGCTTAGTGAGCCCCAGGCCTGGGGAGCCCTAGCGTTAAGGCTTAGGGAGCACCAGGCCTAGGGAGCCCTAGTCTTAGGGAGCCCCAGGCCTGGGGAGCCCTAGCCCTGAAGCTTAGTGAGCCCCAAACCTGGTGACCCGTAGCAAAAACGCTTAGGGGGCCCCAAGCCTGGGGAGCCCTAGGCTCTGGGAAACCCAAGCTTGGGGAGCCCTAGCCCTAAGGCTTAGTGAGCCCCAGTGTTGGGGGGCCCTAGGCTTAGAGAGCCCCATGTCTGCGGCGCCCTAGCCCTAAGGCTTAGGGTGGCCAAGGCCAGGGTAGCCCTAGCCCTAAGGTTTAGGGAGCCCCAGCCTGGGGAGCCCTAGGCTTAGGGAGCCCCAGGCCTGGGGAACCCTTGGCTTAGGGAGCCCCAGCCTGGGGAGCCCTAGGCTTAGGGAGCCGCAGGCCTGTGGAGACTTAGGCTTAGGGAGCATCAGGCCTGGGGAGACCTAGGCTTAGGGAGCCCCAGGCCTGGGGAGCCCTAGCCCTAAAGCTTAGGGAGCCCGAAGCCTGGTGAGCCCTAGCCCTAAGGCTTAGGGGGCCCCAGGTCTGGGATGCCCTAGGCTCAGGCAGCCCCAGTTCTGGGGAGCCCTAGGCTTAGGTAGCCCCAGGCCTGGGGAGGTTAGGCTTAGGGAACCCCAGGCTGGGGAGCCGTAGGCTTAGGGAGCCCCAGCCTTTGGAGCCCTAGGCTTAGGGAGCCCCACGCCTGAGGAGCCCTTGGTTTAGGGAGACCCAGCCTGGGGAACCCTAGGTTTAGGGAGCCCAAGGCCTGGGGAGCACTAGCGTTAAGACTTAGGGAACACCAGGCATGGGGAGCCCTAGCCCTAAAGCTTAGGGAGCCCCAAGCCTGGTGAGACCTAGCCCTAAGGCTTAGGGTGCCCTAGGCCTGGGGAGCCCTAGGCTTAGGTAGCCCCAGGCCTGGGGAACTTAGGCTTAGGGAACCACAAGCCTGGGGAGCCAAAGGCTTAGGGAGCCCCAGGGCTGGGGAGCCCCAGGATTAGGGAGACCTATGCTTAGGGAGCCCCAGGCCTGGGGAGCCCTAGGCTTAGAGAGCCCCAGGCCAGGGTAGCCCTAGCCCAAAGGTTTAGGGAGCCCCAGGCCTGGGAGCCCTAGTCCTAAGGCTTAGGGAGCCCCAAGCCTAGGGAGCCATAGGATAGGTAGCCCCAGGCATGGGGAGCCCTAGCCTTAAGGCTTAGGGAGCCCCAGGCCTGGGGAGCCCTAGCCCTAAAGCTTAGGGAGCCCCAAGCCTAGGGTGCCATAGGCTAGGTAGCCCCAGGCTTGGCGAGCCCTAGCCCTAAGGCGTAGGGAGCCCGAAGCCTGGTGAGCCCTAGCCCTAAGGCTTAGGGGGCCCCAGGTCTGGGATGCCCTAGGCTCAGGCAGCCCCAGTTCTGGGGAGCCCTAGGCTTAGGTAGCCCCAGGCCTGGGGAGGTTAGGCTTAGGGAACCCCAGGCTGGGGAGCCGTAGGCTTAGGGAGCCCCAGCCTTTGGAGCCCTAGGCTTAGGGAGCCCCACGCCTGAGGAACCCTTGGTTTAGGGAGACCCAGCCTGGGGAACCCTAGGTTTAGGGAGCCCAAGGCCTGGGGAGCACTAGCGTTAAGACTTAGGGAACACCAGGCATGGGGAGCCCTAGCCCTAAAGCTTAGGGAGCCCCAAGCCTGGTGAGACCTAGCCCTAAGGCTTAGGGTGCCCTAGGCCTGGGGAGCCCTAGGCTTAGGTAGCCCCAGGCCTGGGGAACTTAGGCTTAGGGAACCACAAGCCTGGGGAGCCAAAGGCTTAGGGAGCCCCAGGGCTGGGGAGCCCCAGGATTAGGGAGACCTATGCTTAGGGAGCCCCAGGCCTGGGGAGCCCTAGGCTTAGAGAGCCCCAGGCCAGGGTAGCCCTAGCCCAAAGGTTTAGGGAGCCCCAGGCCTGGGAGCCCTAGTCCTAAGGCTTAGGGAGCCCCAAGCCTAGGGAGCCATAGGATAGGTAGCCCCAGGCATGGGGAGCCCTAGCCTTAAGGCTTAGGGAGCCCCAGGCCTGGGGAGCCCTAGCCCTAAAGCTTAGGGAGCCCCAAACCTAGGGTGCCATAGGCTAGGTAGCCCCAGGCTTGGCGAGCCCTAGCCCTAAGGCGTAGGGAGTCCCAGGACTGGGGAGCACTAGACTCTGGGAACCCCAGGCCTGGGGAACTCTAGGATTAGGGGGCCCCATGCCACGGGGAGCCCTAGGCTTAGGGAGCCCCAAGCCTGGGGAACCCTAGCCCTAAGGCTTAGTGAGCCCCCGTCTTGGGGAGCCCTAGGCTTAGACAGCCCCAAGTCTGGGGCGCCCTAGCCCTAAGGCTTTGGGTGGCCCAGGCCTGGGGAGCCCTAGCCCTAAGACTTAGGGAGCCCCAATCCTAGAAGCCCTAGGCTAGGGAACCCCAGGCCTGGGGAGCACTGTTCATAGAGAGCCCCAGGCCAGGGTAGCCGTAGCCCTAAAGTTTAGGGAGCCCCAGGCCTGGGAAGCCCTAGGCTTAGGGAGCCTAAGGCCTGGGGAGCCCTTAGGTTTAGTGAGCCCCAGCCTGGGGAGACCTAGGCTTATGGAGCCCCAGACCTGCGGAGCCTTAGGCTTAGGGAGCCCCAGGTCTGGGAAGCCCTAGGCTTAGGGAGCCCCAGGCCGGGGGAGCACTAGGCTTAGGGAGCCCCAGGCCTGGGGAGCCCAAGGCTTAGGGAGCCCCAGGCCTGCGGAGCCCTAGCCCTAAGGCTTAGTGAGCCCCAGGCCTGGGGATCACTAGCGTTACGGCTTAGGGAACACCAGGCCAGGGGATCCCTTGTCCTAAAGCTTAGGGAGCCCCAAGCCTGGTGAGCCCTAGCCCTAAGGCTTAGGGGGTCCCATGCCTGGGAAACCCTAGGCTCAGGGAGCCCCAGGCCTGGGGAGCCCTCGGCTTAGGTAGCCCCAGGCCTGGGGAACTTAGGCTTAGGTTAACACAAGCCTGGGTTGCCAAAGGCTTAGGGAGCCCCAGGCCTGGGAAGCCCCAGGATTAGGGAGACCTATGCTTAGGGAGACCCAGGCCTTGGGAGCCCTAGGCTTAGAGGGCCCCAGGCCAGGGTAGACCTAGCCCTAAGGTTTAGGGAGCCTAAGACATGGGGAGCCCCAAGGCTTAGGGAGCCCCAGGCTGGGGAGCCCAAGACTTAGGGAGACCCAGCCTGTGGAGACCTAGCCTAAGGGAGCCCCACGCCTGGGGAGCCCTTGGCTTAGGGAGACCCAGCTTAGGGAGCCCTAGATCTAGGGAGCCCCAGGCTTGAGGAGCCTTAGGCTTAGGGAGCCCCAGGCCTGGGGAGCCCTAGGCTTAGGGAGCCCCAGGCCGTGGGAGCCCTAGGCTTAGTGAGACCCAGGCCTGGGGAGCCCTAGCCCCAAGGCTTAGTGAGCCCCAGGCCTGGGGAGCCCTAGCGTTAAGGCTTAGGGAGCACCAGGCCTAGGGAGCCCTAGTCTTAGGGAGCCCCAGGCCTGGGGAGCCCTAGCCCTGAAGCTTAGTGAGCCCCAAACCTGGTGAGCCCTAGCAAAAACGCTTAGGGGGCCCCAGGCCTGGGGAGCCCTAGGCTCTGGGAAACCCAAGCTTGGGGAGCCCTAGCCCTAAGGCTTAGTGAGCCCCAGTATTGGGGGGCCCTAGGCTTAGAGAGCCCCATGTCTGCGGCGCCCTAGCCCTAAGGCTTAGGGTGGCCCAGGCCAGGGTAGCCCTAGCCCTAAGGTTTAGGGAGCCCCAGCCTGGGGAGCCCTAGGCTTAGGGAGCCCCAGGCCTGGGGAACCCTTGGCTTAGGGAGCCCCAGCCTGGGGAGCCCTAGGCTTAGGGAGCCGCAGGCCTGTGGAGACTTAGGCTTAGGGAGCACCAGGCCTGGGGAGACCTAGGCTTAGGGAGCCCCAGGCCTGGGGAGCCCTAGCCCTAAAGCTTAGGGAGCCCGAAGCCTGGTGAGCCCTAGCCCTAAGGCTTAGGGGGCCCCAGGTCTGGGATGCCCTAGGCTCAGGCAGCCCCAGTTCTGGGGAGCCCTAGGCTTAGGTAGCCCCAGGCCTGGGGAGCTTAGGCTTAGGGAACCCCAGGCTGGGGAGCCGTAGGCTTAGGGAGCCCCAGCCTTTGGAGCCCTAGGCTTAGGGAGCCCCATGCCTGAGGAGCCCTTGGTTTAGGGAGACCCAGCCTGGGGAACCCTAGGTTTAGGGAGCCCAAGGCCTGGGGAGCACTAGCGTTAAGACTTAGGGAACACCAGGCATGGGGAGCCCTAGCCCTAAAGCTTAGGGAGCCCCAAGCCTGGTGAGACCTAGCCCTAAGGCTTAGGGTGCCCTAGGCCTGGGGAGCCCTAGGCTTAGGTAGCCCCAGGCCTGGGGAACTTAGGCTTAGGGAACCACAAGCCTGGGGAGCCAAAGGCTTAGGGAGCCCCAGGGCTGGGGAGCCCCAGGATTAGGGAGACCTATGCTTAGGGAGCCCCAGGCCTGGGGAGCCCTAGGCTTAGAGAGCCCCAGGCCAGGGTAGCCCTAGCCCAAAGGTTTAGGGAGCCCCAGGCCTGGGAGCCCTAGTCCTAAGGCTTAGGGAGCCCCAAGCCTAGGGAGCCATAGGATAGGTAGCCCCAGGCATGGGGAGCCCTAGCCTTAAGGCTTAGGGAGCCCCAGGCCTGCGGAGCCCTAGCCCTAAGGCTTAGGGAGCCCCAAGCCTAGGGTGCCATAGGCTAGGTAGCCCCAGGCTTGGCGAGCCCTAGCCCTAAGGCATAGGGAGCCCCAGGACTGGGGAGCCCTAGGCTCAGGGAACCCCAGGCCTGGAGAACTCTAGGATTAGTGGGCCCCATGCCACGGGGAGCTCTAAGTATAGGGAGCCCCAAGCCTGGGGAACCCTAGCCCTAAGGCTTAGTGAGCCCCCGTCTTGGGGAGCCCTAGGCTTAGACAGCCCCAAGTCTGGGGCGCCCTAGCCCTAAGGCTTTGGGTGGCCCAGGCCTGGGGAGCCCTAGCCCTAAAACTTAGGGAGCCCCAATCCTGGGAGCCCTAGGCTAGGGAGCCCCAGGCCTGGGGAGCACTGGTCATAGAGAGCCCCAGGCCAGGGTAGCCGTAGCCCTAAGGTTTAGGGAGCCCCAGGCCTGGGAAGCCCTAGGCTTAGGGAGCCTAAGGCTTGGGGAGCCCTTAGGTTTAGGGAGCCCCAGCCTGGGGAGGCCTAGGCTTATGGAACCCCAGGCCTGTGGAGCCTTAGACTTAGGGAGTCCGAGGCCTGGGGAGCCCTAGGCTTAGGGAGCCCCAGGTCTGGGGAGACCTAGGCTAAGGGAGCCCCAGGCCTGGGGAGCCCTGGCCCTAAAGCTTTGGGAGCCCCAAGCCTGGTGAGCCCTAGCCCTAAGGCTTAGGGGGCCCCAGGCTTGGGAATCCCTAGGCTCAGGGAGCCCTAGGCCTGGGGAGTCCTAGGCTTAGGTAGCCCCAGGCCTGGGGAGCTTAGGTTTAGGGAACCCCAGGCTGGGGAGCCCTTGGCTTTGGGAGACCCAGCCTGGGGAGCCCTAGGTTGAGGGAGCCCCAGGCCTGTGGAGCCTTAGGCTTAAGGAGCCCCAGACCTGGGGAGCCCTAGGCTTAGGGCGCCGCAGGCCTGGGGATCCCTAGGCTTATGGAGCCCCAGGCCGGGGGAGCACTAGGCTTAGGGAGCCCCAGGCCTGGGGAGCCCAAGGCTTAGGGAGCCCCAGGCCTGCGGAGCCCTAGCCCTAAGGCTTAGTGAGCCCCAGGCCTGGGGAGCACTAGCGTTAAGGCTTAGCGAACACCAGGCCAGGGGAGCCCTAGCCCTAAAGCTTAGGGAGCCCCAAGCCTGGTGAGCCCTAGCCCTAAGGCTCAGGGAGCCCCAGGCCTGGGGAGCCCTCGGCTTAGGTAGCCCCAGGCCTGGGGAACTTAGGCTTAGGGAACCACAAGCCTGGGTAGCCAAAGGCTTAGGGAGCCCCAGGCCTGGAAAGCCCCTGGATTAGGGAGACCTATGCTTAGGGAGACCTAGGCCTGGGGAGCCCTAGGTTTAGAGGGCCCCAGGCCAGTGTAGCCCTAGCCCTAAGGTTTAGGGAGCCTAAGACCTGGGGAGCCCTAAGGCTTAGTGAGCCCCAGGCCTGGGGAGCACTAGCGTTAAGGCTTAGCGAACACCATGCCAGGGGAGCCCTAGCCCTAAAGCTTAGGGAGCCCCAAGCCTGGTGAGCCCTAGCCCTAAGGCTCAGGGAGCCCCAGGCCTGGGGAGCCCTCGGCTTAGGTAGCCCCAGGCCTGGGGAACTTAGGCTTAGGGAACCACAAGCCTGGGTAGCCAAAGGCTTAGGGAGCCCCAGGCCTGGAAAGCCCCTGGATTAGGGAGACCTATGCTTAGGGAGACCTAGGCCTGGGGAGCCCTAGGTTTAGAGGGCCCCAGGCCAGTGTAGCCCTAGCCCTAAGGTTTAGGGAGCCTAAGACCTGGGGAGCCCTAAGGCTTAGGGAGCACCAGGCTGGGGAGCCCAAGGCTTAGGGAGCCCCAGCCTGTGGAGCCCTAGTCTAAGGGAGCCCCACGCCTGGGGAGCCCTTGGCTTAGGGAGACCCAGCTTGGGGAGCCCTAGACCTAGGGAGCCCCAGGCCTGAGGAGCCTTAGGCTTAGGGAGCCCCAGGCCGTGGGAGTCCTAGGCTTAGTGAGCCACAGGCCTGGGGAGCCCTAGCCCCTAGGCTTAGTGAGCCCCAGGTATGGGGAGCCCTAGCGTTAAGGCTTAGGGAGCACCAGGCCTAGGGAGCCCTAGTCTTAGGGAGCCCCAGGCCTGGGGAGCCCTAGCCCTGAAGCTTAGGGAGCCCCAAACCTGGTGAGCCCTAGCAAAAACGCTTAGGAGGCCCCAACCTGGGGAGCCCTAGGCTCTGGGAAACCCAAGCTTGGGGAGCCCTAGCCCTAAGGCTTAGTGAGCCCCAGTGTTGAGGGGCCCTAGGCTTAGAGAGCCCCAAGTCTGCGGCGCCCTAGCCCTAAGGCTTAGGGTGGCCCAGGCCAGGGTAGCCCTAGCCCTAAGGTTTAGGGAGCCCCAGCCTGGGGAGCCCTAGGCTTAGGGAGCCCCAGGCCTGGGGAACCCTTGGCTTAGGGAGCCCCAGCCTGGGGAGCCCTAGGCTTAGGGAGCCCCAGGCCTGTGGAGACTTAGGCTTAGGGAGCCCCAGGCCTGGGGAGCCTTAGGCTTTGGGAGCCCCAGGCCTGGGGAGCCCTAGGCTTAGGGAGCCCCAGGCCTGGGGATCCCTTGGCTTAGGGAGCCCCAGGCTTGGGGAGGCCTAGGCTTAGAGAGCCCCAGGCCTGGCGAGCCCTAGCCCTAAAGCTTAGGGAGCCGCAAGCCTGGTGAGCCCTAGCCCTAAGGCTTAGGGGGCCACAGGCCTGGGGAGCCCTAGGCTCAGGGAGCCCCAGGCCTGGGGAGCCCTAGGCTTAGGGAGCCCCAGGCCGGGGGAGACCTAAGCTTAGGGAGCCCCAGGCCTGGGGAGACCAAGGCTTAGGGAGCCCCATGTCTGGGGAGCCCTAGCGTTAAGGCTAGGAAGTACCAGGCCTGGGGAGACCTAGGCTTAGGGAGCCCCAGGCCTGGGGAGCCCTAGCCCTAAAGCTTAGGGAGCCAGAAGCCTGGTGAGCCCTAGCCCTAAGGCTTAGGGGGCGCCAGGCCTGGGAAGCCCTAGGCTCAGGGAGCCCCAGGCCTGGGGAGCCCTAGGCTTAGGTAGCCCCAGGCCTGGCGAGCTAAGGCTTAGGGAGCACCAGCTTTTGGAGCCCTAGGCTTAGGGAGCCCCACGCCTGGGGAGCCCTTGGCTTAGGGAGACCCAGCCTGGGGAACCCTAGGTTTAGGGAGCCCAAGGCGTTGGGAGCACTAGCGTTAAGGCTTAGGGAACACCATGCATGGGGAGCCCTAGCCCTAAAGCTTAGGGAGCCCCAAGCCTGGTGAGACCTAGCCCTAAGGCTTAGGGGGCCCCAGGCCTGTGGAGCCCTAGGCTTAGGTAGCCCCAGGCCTGGGGAACTTAGGCTTAGGGAACCACAAGCCTGGGCAGCCAAAGGCTTAGGGAGCCCCAGGGCTGGGGAGCCCCAGGATTAGGGAGACCTATGCTTAGGGAGCCCCAGGCCTGGGGAGCCCTAGGCTTAAGGAGCCCCAGGCCAGGGTAGCCCTAGCCCAAAGGTTTAGGGAGCCCCAGGCCTGGGAGCCCTAGTCCTAAGGCTTAGGGAGCCCCAAGCCTAGGGAGCCATAGGCTAGGTAGCCCCAGGCATGGGGAGCCCTAGCCTTAAGGCTTAGGGAGCCCCAGGCCTGGGGAGCCCTAGCCCTAAGGCTTAGGGAGCCCCAAGCCTAGGGTGCCATAGGCTAGGTAGCCCCAGACTTGGGGAGCCCTAGCCCTAAGGCGTAGGGAGCCCCAGGACTGGGGAGCCCTAGGCTCAGGGAACCCCAGGCCTGGGGAACTCTAGGCTTATGGGGCCCCATGCCACCGGGAGCCCTAGGTATAGGGAGCCCCAAGCCTGGGGAACCCTAGCCCTAAGGCTTAGTGAGCCCCCGTCTTGGGGAGCCCTAGGCTTAGACAGCCCCAAGTCTGGGGCGCCCTAGCCCTAAGGCTTTGGGTGGCCCAGGCCTGGGGAGCCCTAGCCCTAAGACTTAGGGAGGCCCAATCCTGGGAGCCCTAGGCTAGGGAACCCCTGGCCTGGGGAGCACTGGTCATAGAGAGCCCCAGGCCAGGGTAGCCGTAGCCCTAAAGTTTAGGGAGCCCCAGCCTCGGGAGCCCTAGGCTTAGGGAGCCTAAGGCCTGGGGAGCCCTTAGGTTTAGGGAGCCCCAGCCTGGGGAGGCGTAGGCTTATGGAGCCCCAAGCCTGTGGAGCCTTAGGCTTAGGGAGCCCCAGGTCTGGGGAGCCCTAGGCTTATGGAGCCCCAGGCCTGGGGAGCCCTAGGCTTAGGGAGCCCCAGGCCTAGGGAGTCCTAGGCTTAGGGAGCACCAGGCCTGGGGAGACCTAGGCTTAGGGAGCCCCAGGCCTGGGGAGCCCTAGCCCTAAACTTTGGGAGCCCCAAGCCTGGTGAGCCCTAGCCCTAAGGCTTAGGGGGCCCCAGGCCTGGGAATCCCTAGGCTCAGGGAGCCCCAGGCCTGGGGAGTCCTAGGCTTAGGAAGCCCCAGGCCTGGGGAGCTTAGGCTTAGGGAACCCCAGGCTGGGGAGCCCTAGGCTTAGGGAGCCCCAGCCTGTGGAACCCTAGGCTTAGGGAGCCCCACGCCTGGGGAGCCCTTGGCTTAGGGAGACCCAGCCTGGGGAGCCCTAGGTTTAGGGAGCCCCAGGCCAGTGGAACCTTAGGCTTAGGGAGCCCCAGACTTGGGGAGCCCTAGGCTTAGGGTGCCGCAGGCCTGGGGATCCCTAGGCTTAGGGAGCCCCAGGCCGGGGAAGCACTAGGCTTAGGGAGCCCCAGGCCTGGGGAGCCGTAGCCCTAAGGTTTAGGGAGCCCCAGGCCTGGGAAGCCCTAGGCTTAGGGAGCCTAAGGCTTGGGGAGCCCTTAGGTTTAGGGAGCCCCAGCCTGGGGAGGCCTAGGCTTATGGAACCCCAGGCCTGTGGAGCCTTAGACTTAGGGAGTCCGAGGCCTGGGGAGCCCTAGGCTTAGGGAGCCCCAGGTCTGGGGAGACCTAGGCTAAGGGAGCCCCAGGCCTGGGGAGCCCTAGCCCTAAAGCTTTGGGAGCCCCAAGCCTGGTGAGCCCTAGCCCTAAGGCTTAGGGGGCCCCAGGCTTGGGAATCCCTAGGCTCAGGGAGCCCTAGGCCTGGGGAGTCCTAGGCTTAGGTAGCCCCAGGCCTGGGGAGCTTAGCTTTAGGGAACCCCAGGCTGGGGAGCCCTTGGCTTAGGGAGACCCAGCCTGGGGAGCCCTAGGTTGAGGGAGCCCCAGGCCTGTGGAGCCTTAGGCTTAAGGAGCCCCAGACCTGGGGAGCCCTAGGCTTAGGGCGCCGCAGGCCTGGGGATCCCTAGGCTTATGGAGCCCCAGGCCGGGGGAGCACTAGGCTTAGGGAGCCCCAGGCCTGGGGAGCCCAAGGCTTAGGGAGCCCCAGGCCTGCGGAGCCCTAGCCCTAAGGCTTAGTGAGCCCCAGGCCTGGGGAGCACTAGCGTTAAGGCTTAGCGAACACCAGGCCAGGGGAGCCCTAGCCCTAAAGCTTAGGGAGCCCCAAGCCTGGTGAGCCCTAGCCCTAAGGCTCAGGGAGCCCCAGGCCTGGGGAGCCCTCGGCTTAGGTAGCCCCAGGCCTGGGGAACTTAGGCTTAGGGAACCACAAGCCTGGGTAGCCAAAGGCTTAGGGAGCCCCAGGCCTGGAAAGCCCCTGGATTAGGGAGACCTATGCTTAGGGAGACCTAGGCCTGGGGAGCCCTAGGTTTAGAGGGCCCCAGGCCAGTGTAGCCCTAGCCCTAAGGTTTAGGGAGCCTAAGACCTGGGGAGCCCTAAGGCTTAGGGAGCACCAGGCTGGGGAGCCCAAGGCTTAGGGAGCCCCAGCCTGTGGAGCCCTAGTCTAAGGGAGCCCCACGCCTGGGGAGCCCTTGGCTTAGGGAGACCCAGCTTGGGGAGCCCTAGACCTAGGGAGCCCCAGGCCTGAGGAGCCTTAGGCTTAGGGAGCCCCAGGCCATGGGAGCCCTAGGCTTAGTGAGCCACAGGCCTGGGGAGCCCTAGCCCCTAGGCTTAGTGAGCCCCAGGTCTGGGGAGCCCTAGCGTTAAGGCTTAGGGAGCACCAGGCCTAGGGAGCCCTAGTCTTAGGGAGCCCCAGGCCTGGGGAGCCCTAGCCCTGAAGCTTAGGGAGCCCCAAACCTGGTGAGCCCTAGCAAAAACGCTTAGGGGGCCCCAACTTGGGGAGCCCTAGGCTCTGGGAAACCCAAGCTTGGGGAGCCCTAGCCCTAAGGCTTAGTGAGCCCCAGTGTTGGGGGGCCCTAGGCTTAGAGAGCCCCAAGTCTGCTGCGCCCTAGCCCTAAGGCTTAGGGTGGCCCAGGCCAGGGTAGCCCTAGCCCTAATGTTTAGGGAGCCCCAGCCTGGGGAGCCCTAGGCTTAGGGAGCCCCAGGCCTGGGGAACCCTTGGCTTAGGGAGCCCCAGACTGGGGAGCCCTAGGCTTAGGGAGCCCCAGGCCTGGGGAGCCTTAGGCTTACGGAGCCCCAGGCCTGGGGAGCCCTAGGCTTAGGGAGCCCCAGGCCTGGGGATCCCTTGGCTTAGGGAGCCCCAGGCTTGGGGAGGCCTAGGCTTAGAGAGCCCCAGGCCTGGCGAGCCCTAGCCCTAAAGCTTAGGGAGCCGCAAGCCTGGTGAGCCCTAGCCCTAAGGCTTAGGGGGCCACAGGCCTGGGGAGCCCTAGGCTCAGGGAGCTCCAGGCCTGGGGAGCCCTAGGCTTAGGGAGCCCCAGGCCGGGGGAGACCTAAGCATAGGGAGCCCCAGGCCTGGGGAGACCAAGGCTTAGGGAGCCCCATGTCTGGGGAGCCCTAGCGTTAAGGCTAGGAAGTACCAGGCCTGGGGAGACCTAGGCTTAGGGAGCCCCAGGCCTGGGGAGCCCTAGCCCTAAAGCTTAGGGAGCCAGAAGCCTGGTGAGCCCTAGCCCTAAGGCTTAGGGGGCGCCAGGCCTGGGAAGCCCTAGGCTCAGGGAGCCCCAGGCCTGGGGAGCCCTAGGCTTAGGTAGCCCCAGGCCTGGCGAGCTTAGGCTTAGGGAGCACCAGCTTTTGGAGCCCTAGGCTTAGGGAGCCCCACGCCTGGGGAGCCCTTGGCTTAGGGAGACCCAGCCTGGGGAACCCTAGGTTTAGGGAGCCCAAGGCGTTGGGAGCACTAGCGTTAAGGCTTAGGGAACACCATGCATGGGGAGCCCTAGCCCTAAAGCTTAGGGAGCCCCAAGCCTGGTGAGACCTAGCCCTAAGGCTTAGGGGGCCCCAGGCCTGTGGAGCCCTAGGCTTAGGTAGCCCCAGGCCTGGGGAACTTAGGCTTAGGGAACCACAAGCCTGGGCAGCCAAAGGCTTAGGGAGCCCCAGGGCTGGGGAGCCCCAGGATTAGGGAGACCTATGCTTAGGGAGCCCCAGGCCTGGGGAGCCCTAGGCTTAGGGAGCCCCAGGCCAGAGTAGCCCTAGCCCAAAGGTTTAGGGAGCCCCAGGCCTGGGAGCCCTAGTCCTAAGGCTTAGGGAGCCCCAAGCCTAGGGAGCCATAGGATAGGTAGCCCCAGGCATGGGGAGCCCTAGCCTTAAGGCTTAGGGAGCCCCAGGCCTGCGGAGCCCTAGCCCTAAGGCTTAGGGAGCCCCAAGCCTAGGGTGCCATAGGCTAGGTAGCCCCAGGCTTGGGGAGCCCTAGCCCTAAGGCGTAGGGAGCCCCAGGACTGGGGAGCCCTAGGCTCAGGGAACCCCAGGCCTGGGGAACTCTAGGCTTATGGGGCCCCATGCCACCGGGAGCCCTAGGTATAGGGAGCCCCAAGCCTGGGGAACCCTAGCCCTAAGGCTTAGTGAGCCCCCGTCTTGGGGAGCCCTAGGCTTAGACAGCCCCAAGTCTGGGGCGCCCTAGCCCTAAGGCTTTGGGTGGCCCAGGCCTGGGGAGCCCTAGCCCTAAGACTTAGGGAGGCCCAATCCTGGGAGCCCTAGGCTAGGGAACCCCAGGCCTGGGGAGCACTGGTCATAGAGAGCCCCAGGCCAGGGTAGCCGTAGCCCTAAAGTTTAGGGAGCCCCAGCCTGGGGAGCCCTAGGCTTAGGGAGCCTAAGGCCTGGGGAGCCCTTAGGTTTAGGGAGCCCCAGCCTGGGGAGGCGTAGGCTTATGGAGCCCCAGGCCTGGGGAGCCCTAGGCTTAGGGAGCCCCAGGCCTAGGGAGTCCTAGGCTTAGGGAGCACCAGGCCTGGGGAGACCTAGGCTTAGGGAGCCCCAGGCCTGGGGAGCCCTAGCCCTAAGCTTTGGGAGCCCCAAGCCTGGTGAGCCCTAGCCCTAAGGCTTAGGGGGCCCCAGGCCTGGGAATCCCTAGGCACAGGGAGCCCCAGGCCTGGGGAGTCCTAGGCTTAGGTAGCCCCAGGCCTGGGGAGCTTAGGCTTAGGGAACCCCAGGCTCGGGAGCCCTAGGCTTAGGGAGCCCCAGCATGTGGAGCCCTAGGCTTAGGGAGCCCCACGCCTGGGGAGCCCTTGGCTTAGGGAGACCCAACCTGGGGAGCCCTAGGTTTAGGGAGCCCCAGGCCAGTGGAACCTTAGGCTTAGGGAGCCCCAGACCTGGGGAGCCCTAGGCTTAGGGTGCCGCAGGCCTGGGGATCCCTAGGCTTAGTGAGCCCCAGGCCGGGGGAGCACTAGGCTTAGGGAGCCTCAGGCCTGGGGAGCCCAAGGCTTAGGGAGCCCCAGGCCTGCGGAGCCCTAGCCCTAAGGCTTAGTGAGCCCCAGGCCTGGGGAGCACTAGCGTTAAGGCTTAGGGAACACCAGGCCAGGGGAGCCCTAGCCCTAAAGCTTAGGGAGCCCCAAGACTGGTGAGCCCTACCCCTATGGCTTAGGGGGCCCCAGGCCTGGGCATCCCTCGGCTTAGGTAGCCCCAGGCCTGGGGAACTTAGGCTTAGGGAACCACAAGCCCGGGTAGCCAAAGGCTTAGGGAGGCCCAGGCCTGGGAAGCCCCAGGATTAGGGAGACCTATGCTTAGGGAGACCCAGGCCCGGAGAGCCCTAGGCTTAGAGGGCCCCAGGCAAGGGTAGCCCTAGCCCTAAGGTTTAGGGAGCCTAAGACCTGGGGAGCCCAAAGGCTTAGGGAGCCCCAGGCTGGGGAGCCCAAGGCTTAGGGAGCCCCAGCCTGTGGAGCCCTAGGCTAAGGGAGCCCCACGCCTGGGGTGCCCTTGGCTTAGGAAGACCCAGCTTGGGGAGCCCTAGACCTACGGAGCCCCAGGCCTGAGGAGCCTTAGGCTTAGGGAGCCCCAGGCCTGGGGAGCCCTAGGCTTAGGGAGCCCCAGGCCGTGGGAGCCCTAGGCTTAGTGAGCCACAGGCCTGGGGAGCCCTAGCCCCTAGGCTTAGTGAGCCCCAGGCCTGGGGAGCCCTAGCGTTAAGGCTTAGGGAGCACCAGGCCTAGGGAGCCCTAGGCTTAGGGAGCCCCAGGCTTGGGGAGCCCTAGCCCTGAATCTTAGGGAGCCCCAAACCTGGTGAGCCCTAGCAAAAACGCTTAGGGGGCCCCAGGCCTGAAGAGCCCTAGGCTCTGGGAACCCCAGGCTTGGGGAGCCCTAGCCCTAAGGCTTAGTGAGCCCCAGTGTTTGGGGGCCCTAGGCTTAGAGAGCCCCAAGTCTGCGGCGCCCTAGCCCTAAGGCTTAGGGGGGCCCAGGCCAGGGTAGCCCTAGCCCTAAGGTTTAGGGAGCCCCAGCCTGGGGAACCCTAGGCTTAGGGAGCCCCAGGCCTGGGGAACCCTTGGCTTAGGGAGCCCCAGCCTGGGGAGCCCTAGGCTTAGGGAACCCCAGGCCTGTGGAGCCTTAGGCTTAGGGAGCCCCAGGCCTGGGGAGCCCTAGGCTTAGGGAGCCCCAGGCCTGGGGAGCCCTAGGCTTAGGGAGCCCCAGGCTTGGGGAGGCCTAGGCTTAGGGAGAACCAGGCCTGGCGAGCCCTAGCCCTAAAGCTTAGGGAGCCGCAAGCCTGGTGAGCCCTAGCCCTAAGGCTTAGGGGGCCACAGGCCTGGGGAGCCCTAGGCTCAGGGAGCCCCAGGCCTGGGGAGCCCTAGGCTTAGGGAGCCCCAGGCCGGGGGAGACCTAAGCTTAGGGAGCCCCAGGCCTGGGGAGCCCAAGGCTTAGGGAGCCCCATGTCTGGGGAGCCATAGCGTTAAGGCTAGGAAGCGCCAGGCCTGGGGAGACCTAGCCTTAGGGAGCCCCAGGCCTGGGGAGCCCTAGCCCTAAAGCTTAGGGAGCCAGAAGCCTGGTGAGCCCTAGCCCTAAGGCTTAGGGGGCGCCAGGCCTGGGAAGCCCTAGGCTCAGGGAGCCCCAGGCCTGGGGAACCCTAGGCTTAGTTAGCCCCAGGCCTGGGGAGCTTAGGCTTAGGGTGCACCAGCCTTTGGAGCCCTAGGCTTAGGGAGCCCCACCCCTGGGGAGCCCTTGGCTTAGGGAGACCCAGCCTGGGGAACCCTAGGTTTAGGGAGCCCAAGGCGTGGGGAGCACTAGCCTTAAGGCTTAGGGAGCCCCAGGCCTGGGGAGCCCTAGCCCTAAGGCTTAGGGAGCCCCTAGCCTAGGGTGCCATAGGCTAGGTAGCCCCAGACTTGGGGAGCCCTAGCCCTAAGGCGTAGGGAGCCCCAGGACTGGGGAGCCCTAGGCTCAGGGAACCCCAGGCCTGGGGAACTCTAGGCTTATGGGGCCCCATGCCACCGGGAGCCCTAGGTATAGGGAGCCCCAAGCCTGGGGAACCCTAGCCCTAAGGCTTAGTGAGCCCCCGTCTTGGGGAGCCCTAGGCTTAGACAGCCCCAAGTCTGGGGCGCCCTAGCCCTAAGGCTTTGGGTGGCCCAGGCCTGGGGAGCCCTAGCCCTAAGACTTAGGGAGGCCCAATCCTGGGAGCCCTAGGCTAGGGAACCCCTGGCCTGGGGAGCACTGGTCATAGAGAGCCCCAGGCCAGGGTAGCCGTAGCCCTAAAGTTTAGGGAGCCCCAGCCTCGGGAGCCCTAGGCTTAGGGAGCCTAAGGCCTGGGGAGCCCTTAGGTTTAGGGAGCCCCAGCCTGGGGAGGCGTAGGCTTATGGAGCCCCAAGCCTGTGGAGCCTTAGGCTTAGGGAGCCCCAGGTCTGGGGAGCCCTAGGCTTATGGAGCCCCAGGCCTGGGGAGCCCTAGGCTTAGGGAGCCCCAGGCCTAGGGAGTCCTAGGCTTAGGGAGCACCAGGCCTGGGGAGACCTAGGCTTAGGGAGCCCCAGGCCTGGGGAGCCCTAGCCCTAAACTTTGGGAGCCCCAAGCCTGGTGAGCCCTAGCCCTAAGGCTTAGGGGGCCCCAGGCCTGGGAATCCCTAGGCTCAGGGAGCCCCAGGCCTGGGGAGTCCTAGGCTTAGGAAGCCCCAGGCCTGGGGAGCTTAGGCTTAGGGAACCCCAGGCTGGGGAGCCCTAGGCTTAGGAAGCCCCAGCCTGTGGAGCCCTAGGCTTAGGGAGCCCCACGCCTGGGGAGCCCTTGGCTTAGGGAGACCCAGCCTGGGGAGCCCTAGGTTTAGGGAGCCCCAGGCCAGTGGAACCTTAGGCTTAGGGAGCCCCAGACTTGGGGAGCCCTAGGCTTAGGGTGCCGCAGGCCTGGGGATCCCTAGGCTTAGGGAGCCCCAGGCCGGGGAAGCACTAGGCTTAGGGAGCCCCAGGCCTGGGGAGCCGTAGCCCTAAGGTTTAGGGAGCCCCAGGCCTGGGAAGCCCTAGGCTTAGGGAGCCTAAGGCTTGGGGAGCCCTTAGGTTTAGGGAGCCCCAGCCTGGGGAGGCCTAGGCTTATGGAACCCCAGGCCTGTGGAGCCTTAGACTTAGGGAGTCCGAGGCCTGGGGAGCCCTAGGCTTAGGGAGCCCCAGGTCTGGGGAGACCTAGGCTAAGGGAGCCCCAGGCCTGGGGAGCCCTAGCCCTAAAGCTTTGGGAGCCCCAAGCCTGGTGAGCCCTAGCCCTAAGGCTTAGGGGGCCCCAGGCTTGGGAATCCCTAGGCTCAGGGAGCCCTAGGCCTGGGGAGTCCTAGGCTTAGGTAGCCCCAGGCCTGGGGAGCTTAGCTTTAGGGAACCCCAGGCTGGGGAGCCCTTGGCTTAGGGAGACCCAGCCTGGGGAGCCCTAGGTTGAGGGAGCCCCAGGCCTGTGGAGCCTTAGGCTTAAGGAGCCCCAGACCTGGGGAGCCCTAGGCTTAGGGCGCCGCAGGCCTGGGGATCCCTAGGCTTATGGAGCCCCAGGCCGGGGGAGCACTAGGCTTAGGGAGCCCCAGGCCTGGGGAGCCCAAGGCTTAGGGAGCCCCAGGCCTGCGGAGCCCTAGCCCTAAGGCTTAGTGAGCCCCAGGCCTGGGGAGCACTAGCGTTAAGGCTTAGCGAACACCAGGCCAGGGGAGCCCTAGCCCTAAAGCTTAGGGAGCCCCAAGCCTGGTGAGCCCTAGCCCTAAGGCTCAGGGAGCCCCAGGCCTGGGGAGCCCTCGGCTTAGGTAGCCCCAGGCCTGGGGAACTTAGGCTTAGGGAACCACAAGCCTGGGTAGCCAAAGGCTTAGGGAGCCCCAGGCCTGGAAAGCCCCTGGATTAGGGAGACCTATGCTTAGGGAGACCTAGGCCTGGGGAGCCCTAGGTTTAGAGGGCCCCAGGCCAGTGTAGCCCTAGCCCTAAGGTTTAGGGAGCCTAAGACCTGGGGAGCCCTAAGGCTTAGGGAGCACCAGGCTGGGGAGCCCAAGGCTTAGGGAGCCCCAGCCTGTGGAGCCCTAGTCTAAGGGAGCCCCACGCCTGGGGAGCCCTTGGCTTAGGGAGACCCAGCTTGGGGAGCCCTAGACCTAGGGAGCCCCAGGCCTGAGGAGCCTTAGGCTTAGGGAGCCCCAGGCCATGGGAGCCCTAGGCTTAGTGAGCCACAGGCCTGGGGAGCCCTAGCCCCTAGGCTTAGTGAGCCCCAGGTCTGGGGAGCCCTAGCGTTAAGGCTTAGGGAGCACCAGGCCTAGGGAGCCCTAGTCTTAGGGAGCCCCAGGCCTGGGGAGCCCTAGCCCTGAAGCTTAGGGAGCCCCAAACCTGGTGAGCCCTAGCAAAAACGCTTAGGGGGCCCCAACTTGGGGAGCCCTAGGCTCTGGGAAACCCAAGCTTGGGGAGCCCTAGCCCTAAGGCTTAGTGAGCCCCAGTGTTGGGGGGCCCTAGGCTTAGAGAGCCCCAAGTCTGCTGCGCCCTAGCCCTAAGGCTTAGGGTGGCCCAGGCCAGGGTAGCCCTAGCCCTAATGTTTAGGGAGCCCCAGCCTGGGGAGCCCTAGGCTTAGGGAGCCCCAGGCCTGGGGAACCCTTGGCTTAGGGAGCCCCAGACTGGGGAGCCCTAGGCTTAGGGAGCCCCAGGCCTGGGGAGCCTTAGGCTTAGGGAGCCCCAGGCCTGGGGAGCCCTAGGCTTAGGGAGCCCCAGGCCTGGGGATCCCTTGGCTTAGGGAGCCCCAGGCTTGGGGAGGCCTAGGCTTAGAGAGCCCCAGGCCTGGCGAGCCCTAGCCCTAAAGCTTAGGGAGCCGCAAGCCTGGTGAGCCCTAGCCCTAAGGCTTAGGGGGCCACAGGCCTGGGGAGCCCTAGGCTCAGGGAGCCCCAGGCCTGGGGACCCCTAGGCTTAGGGAGCCCCAGGCCGGGGGAGACCTAAGCATAGGGAGCCCCAGGCCTGGGGAGACCAAGGCTTAGGGAGCCCCATGTCTGGGGAGCCCTAGCGTTAAGGCTAGGAAGTACCAGGCCTGGGGAGACCTAGGCTTAGGGAGCCCCAGGCCTGGGGAGCCCTAGCCCTAAAGCTTAGGGAGCCAGAAGCCTGGTGAGCCCTAGCCCTAAGGCTTAGGGGGCGCCAGGCCTGGGAAGCCCTAGGCTCAGGGAGCCCCAGGCCTGGGGAGCCCTAGGCTTAGGTAGCCCCAGGCCTGGCGAGCTTAGGCTTAGGGAGCACCAGCTTTTGGAGCCCTAGGCTTAGGGAGCCCCACGCCTGGGGAGCCCTTGGCTTAGGGAGACCCAGCCTGGGGAACCCTAGGTTTAGGGAGCCCAAGGCGTTGGGAGCACTAGCGTTAAGGCTTAGGGAACACCATGCATGGGGAGCCCTAGCCCTAAAGCTTAGGGAGCCCCAAGCCTGGTGAGACCTAGCCCTAAGGCTTAGGGGGCCCCAGGCCTGTGGAGCCCTAGGCTTAGGTAGCCCCAGGCCTGGGGAACTTAGGCTTAGGGAACCACAAGCCTGGGCAGCCAAAGGCTTAGGGAGCCCCAGGGCTGGGGAGCCCCAGGATTAGGGAGACCCAGGCCAGAGTAGCCCTAGCCCAAAGGTTTAGGGAGCCCCAGGCCTGGGAGCCCTAGTCCTAAGGCTTAGGGAGCCCCAAGCCTAGGGAGCCATAGGATAGGTAGCCCCAGGCATGGGGAGCTCTAGCCTTAAGGCTTAGGGAGCCCCAGGCCTGCGGAGCCCTAGCCCTAAGGCTTAGGGAGCCCCAAGCCTAGGGTGCCATAGGCTAGGTAGCCCCAGGCTTGGGGAGCCCTAGCCCTAAGGCGTAGGGAGCCCCAGGACTGGGGAGCCCTAGGCTCAGGGAACCCCAGGCCTGGGGAACTCTAGGCTTATGGGGCCCCATGCCACCGGGAGCCCTAGGTATAGGGAGCCCCAAGCCTGGGGAACCCTAGCCCTAAGGCTTAGTGAGCCCCCGTCTTGGGGAGCCCTAGGCTTAGACAGCCCCAAGTCTGGGGCGCCCTAGCCCTAAGGCTTTGGGTGGCCCAGGCCTGGGGAGCCCTAGCCCTAAGACTTAGGGAGGCCCAATCCTGGGAGCCCTAGGCTAGGGAACCCCAGGCCTGGGGAGCACTGGTCATAGAGAGCCCCAGGCCAGGGTAGCCGTAGCCCTAAAGTTTAGGGAGCCCCAGCCTGGGGAGCCCTAGGCTTAGGGAGCCTAAGGCCTGGGGAGCCCTTAGGTTTAGGGAGCCCCAGCCTGGGGAGGCGTAGGCTTATGGAGCCCCAGGCCTGGGGAGCCCTAGGCTTAGGGAGCCCCAGGCCTAGGGAGTCCTAGGCTTAGGGAGCACCAGGCCTGGGGAGACCTAGGCTTAGGGAGCCCCAGGCCTGGGGAGCCCTAGCCCTAAGCTTTGGGAGCCCCAAGCCTGGTGAGCCCTAGCCCTAAGGCTTAGGGGGCCCCAGGCCTGGGAATCCCTAGGCACAGGGAGCCCCAGGCCTGGGGAGTCCTAGGCTTAGGTAGCCCCAGGCCTGGGGAGCTTAGGCTTAGGGAACCCCAGGCTGGGGAGCCCTAGGCTTAGGGAGCCCCAGCCTGTGGAGCCCTAGGCTTAGGGAGCCCCACGCCTGGGGAGCCCTTGGCTTAGGGAGACCCAACCTGGGGAGCCCTAGGTTTAGGGAGCCCCAGGCCAGTGGAACCTTAGGCTTAGGGAGCCCCAGACCTGGGGAGCCCTAGGCTTAGGGTGCCGCAGGCCTGGGGATCCCTAGGCTTAGTGAGCCCCAGGCCGGGGGAGCACTAGGCTTAGGGAGCCTCAGGCCTGGGGAGCCCAAGGCTTAGGGAGCCCCAGGCCTGCGGAGCCCTAGCCCTAAGGCTTAGTGAGCCCCAGGCCTGGGGAGCACTAGCGTTAAGGCTTAGGGAACACCAGGCCAGGGGAGCCCTAGCCCTAAAGCTTAGGGAGCCCCAAGACTGGTGAGCCCTACCCCTATGGCTTAGGGGGCCCCAGGCCTGGGCATCCCTCGGCTTAGGTAGCCCCAGGCCTGGGGAACTTAGGCTTAGGGAACCACAAGCCCGGGTAGCCAAAGGCTTAGGGAGGCCCAGGCCTGGGAAGCCCCAGGATTAGGGAGACCTATGCTTAGGGAGACCCAGGCCCGGAGAGCCCTAGGCTTAGAGGGCCCCAGGCAAGGGTAGCCCTAGCCCTAAGGTTTAGGGAGCCTAAGACCTGGGGAGCCCAAAGGCTTAGGGAGCCCCAGGCTGGGGAGCCCAAGGCTTAGGGAGCCCCAGCCTGTGGAGCCCTAGGCTAAGGGAGCCCCACGCCTGGGGTGCCCTTGGCTTAGGAAGACCCAGCTTGGGGAGCCCTAGACCTACGGAGCCCCAGGCCTGAGGAGCCTTAGGCTTAGGGAGCCCCAGGCCTGGGGAGCCCTAGGCTTAGGGAGCCCCAGGCCGTGGGAGCCCTAGGCTTAGTGAGCCACAGGCCTGGGGAGCCCTAGCCCCTAGGCTTAGTGAGCCCCAGGCCTGGGGAGCCCTAGCGTTAAGGCTTAGGGAGCACCAGGCCTAGGGAGCCCTAGGCTTAGGGAGCCCCAGGCCTGGGGAGCCCTAGCCCTGAATCTTAGGTAGCCCCAAACCTGGTGAGCCCTAGCAAAAACGCTTAGGGGGCCCCAGGCCTGAAGAGCCCTAGGCTCTGGGAACCCCAGGCTTGGGGAGCCCTAGCCCTAAGGCTTAGTGAGCCCCAGTGTTTGGGGGCCCTAGGCTTAGAGAGCCCCAAGTCTGCGGCGCCCTAGCCCTAAGGCTTAGGGGGGCCCAGGCCAGGGTAGCCCTAGCCCTAAGGTTTAGGGAGCCCCAGCCTGGGGAACCCTAGGCTTAGGGAGCCCCAGGCCTGGGGAACCCTTGGCTTAGGGAGCCCCAGCCTGGGGAGCCCTAGGCTTAGGGAACCCCAGGCCTGTGGAGCCTTAGGCTTAGGGAGCCCCAGGCCTGGGGAGCCCTAGGCTTAGGGAGCCCCAGGCCTGGTGAGCCCTAGGCTTAGGGAGCCCCAGGCCTGGGGAGCCCTAGGCTTAGGGAGCCCCAGGCTTGGGGAGGCCTAGGCTTAGGGAGAACCAGGCCTGGCGAGCCCTAGCCCTAAAGCTTAGGGAGCCGCAAGCCTGGTGAGCCCTAGCCCTAAGGCTTAGGGGGCCACAGGCCTGGGGAGCCCTAGGCTCAGGGAGCCCCAGGCCTGGGGAGCCCTAGGCTTAGGGAGCCCCAGGCCGGGGGAGACCTAAGCTTAGGGAGCCCCAGGCCTGGGGAGCCCAAGGCTTAGGGAGCCCCATGTCTGGGGAGCCATAGCGTTAAGGCTAGGAAGCACCAGGCCTGGGGAGACCTAGCCTTAGGGAGCCCCAGGCCTGGGGAGCCCTAGCCCTAAAGCTTAGGGAGCCAGAAGCCTGGTGAGCCCTAGCCCTAAGGCTTAGGGGGCGCCAGGCCTGGGAAGCCCTAGGCTCAGGGAGCCCCAGGCCTGGGGAACCCTAGGCTTAGTTAGCCCTAGGCCTGGGGAGCTTAGGCTTAGGGTGCACCAGCCTTTGGAGCCCTAGGCTTAGGGAGCCCCACCCATGGGGAGCCCTTGGCTTAGGGAGACCCAGCCTGGGGAACCCTAGGTTTAGGGAGCCCAAGGCGTGGGGAGCACTAGCGTTAAGGCTTAGGGAACACCATGCATGGGGAGCCCTAGCCCTAAAGCTTAGGGAGCCCCAAGCCTGGTGAGACCTAGCCCTAAGGCTTAGGGTACCCTAGGCCTGGGGAGCCCTAGGCTTAGGTAGCCCCAGGCCTGGGGAACTTAGGCTTAGGGAACCACAAGCCTGGGGAGCCAAAGGCTTAGGGAGCCCCAGGGCTGGGGAGCCCCAGGATTAGGGAGACCTATGCTTAGGGAGCCCCAGGCCTGGGGAGCCCTAGGCTTAGAGAGCCCCAGGCCAGGGTAGCCCTAGCCCAAAGGTTTAGGGAGCCCCAGGCCTGGGAGCCCTAGTCCTAAGGCTTAGGGAGCCCCAAGACTAGGGAGCCATAGGATAGGTAGCCCCAGGCATGGGGAGCCCTAGCCTTAAGGCTTAGGGAGCCCCAAGCCTAGGGTGCCATAGGCTAGGTAGCCCCAGGCTTGGCGAGCCCTAGACCTAAGGCGTAGGGAGCCCCTGGACTGGGGAGCCCTAGGCTCAGGGAACCCCAGGCCTGGGGAACTCTAGGATTAGTGGGCCCCATGCCACGGGGAGCCCTAAGTATAGGGAGCCCCAAGCCTGGGGAACCCTAGCCCTAAGGCTTAGTGAGCCCCCGTCTTGGGGAGCCCTAGGCTTAGACAGCCCCAAGTCTGGGGCGCCCTAGCCCTAAGGCTTTGGGTGGCCCAGGCCTGGGGAGCCCTAGCCCTAAGACTTAGGGAGCCCCAATCCTGGGAGCCCTAGGCTAGGGAGCCCCAGGCCTGGGGAGCACTGGTCATAGAGAGCCCCAGGCCAGGGTAGCCGTAGCCCTAAGGTTTACGGAGCCCCGGGCCTGGGAAGCCCTAGGCTTAGGGAGCCTAAGGCCTGGGGAGCCCTTAGGTTTAGGGAGCCCCAGCCTGGGGAGGCCTAGGCTTATGGAACCCCAGGCCTGTGGAGCCTTAGACTTAGGGAGTCCCAGGTTTGGGGAGCCCTAGGCTTAGGGAGCCCCAGGTCTGGGGAGACCTAGGCTAAGGGAGCCCCAGGCCTGGGGAGCCCTAGCCCTAAAGCTTTGGTAGCCCCAAGCCTGGTGAGCCCTAGCCCTAAGGCTTAGGGGGCCCCAGGCCTGGGAATCCCTAGGCTCAGGGAGCCCTAGGCCTGGGGAGTCCTAGGCTTAGGTAGCCCCAGGCCTGGGGAGCTTAGGTTTAGGGAACCCCAGGCTGGGGAGCCCTAGGCTTAGGGCGCCGCAGGCCTGGGGATCCCTAGGCTTATGGAGCCCCAGGCCGGGGGAGCACTAGGCTTAGGGAGCCCCAGGCCTGGGGAGCCCAAGGCTTAGGGAGCCCCAGGCCTGCGGAGCCCTAGCCCTAAGGCTTAGTGAGCCCCAGGCCTGGGGAGCACTAGCGTTAAGGCTTAGCGAACACCAGGCCAGGGGAGCCCTAGCCCTAAAGCTTAGGGAGCCCCAAGCCTGGTGAGCCCTAGCCCTAAGGCTCAGGGAGCCCCAGGCCTGGGGAGCCCTCGGCTTAGGTAGCCCCAGGCCTGGGGAACTTAGGCTTAGGGAACCACAAGCCTGGGTAGCCAAAGGCTTAGGGAGCCCCAGGCCTGGAAAGCCCCTGGATTAGGGAGACCTATGCTTAGGGAGACCTAGGCCTGGGGAGCCCTAGGTTTAGAGGGCCCCAGGCCAGGGTAGCCCTAGCCCTAAGGTTTAGGGAGCCTAAGACCTGGGGAGCCCTAAGGCTTAGGGAGCACCAGGCTGGGGAGCCCAAGGCTTAGGGAGCCCCAGGCCGGGGGAGACCTAAGCTTAGGGAGCCCCAGGCCTGGGGAGCCCAAGGCTTAGGGAGCCCCATGTCTGGGGAGCCATAGCGTTAAGGCTAGGAAGCACCAGGCCTGGGGAGACCTAGGCTTAGGGAGCCCCAGGCCTGGGGAGCCCTAGCCCTAAAGCTTAGGGAGCCAGAAGCCTGGTGAGCCCTAGCCCTAAGGCTTAGGGGGCGCCAGGCCTGGGAAGCCCTAGGCTCAGGGAGCCCCAGGCCTGGGGAACCCTAGGCTTAGTTAGCCCCAGGCCTGGGGAGCTTAGGCTTAGGGAGCACCAGCCTTTGGAGCCCTAGGCTTAGGGAGCCCCACGCCTGGGGAGCCCTTGGCTTAGGGAGACCCAGCCTGGGGAACCCTAGGTTTAGGGAGCCCAAGGCGTGGGGAGCACTAGCGTTAAGGCTTAGGGAACACCATGCATGGGGAGCCCTAGCCCTAAAGCTTAGGGAGCCCCAAGCCTGGTGAGACCTAGCCCTAAGGCTTAGGGTGCCCTAGGCCTGGAGAGCCCTAGGCTTAGGTAGCCCCAGGCCTGGGGAACTTAGGCTTAGGGAACCACAAGCCTGGGGAGCCAAAGGCTTAGGGAGCCCCAGGGCTGGGGAGCCCCAGGATTAGGGAGACCTATGCTTAGGGAGCCCCAGGCCTGGGGAGCCCTAGGCTTAGAGAGCCCCAGGCCAGGGTAGCCCTAGCCCAAAGGTTTAGGGAGCCCCAGGCCTGGGAGCCCTAGTCCTAAGGCTTAGGGAGCCCCAAGACTAGGGAGCCATAGGATAGGTAGCCCCAGGCATGGGGAGCCCTAGCCTTAAGGCTTAGGGAGCCCCAAGCCTAGGGTGCCATAGGCTAGGTAGCCCCAGGCTTGGCGAGCCCTAGACCTAAGGCGTAGGGAGCCCCAGGACTGGGGAGCCCTAGGCTCAGGGAACCCCAGGCCTGGGGAACTCTAGGATTAGTGGGCCCCATGCCACGGGGAGCCCTAAGTATAGGGAGCCCCAAGCCTGGGGAACCCTAGCCCTAAGGCTTAGTGAGCCCCCGTCTTGGGGAGCCCTAGGCTTAGACAGCCCCAAGTCTGGGGCGCCCTAGCCCTAAGGCTTTGGGTGGCCCAGGCCTGGGGAGCCCTAGCCCTAAGACTTAGGGAGCCCCAATCCTGGGAGCCCTAGGCTAGGGAGCCCCAGGCCTGGGGAGCACTGGTCATAGAGAGCCCCAGGCCAGGGTAGCCGTAGCCCTAAGGTTTACGGAGCCCCGGGCCTGGGAAGCCCTAGGCTTAGGGAGCCTAAGGCCTGGGGAGCCCTTAGGTTTAGGGAGCCCCAGCCTGGGGAGGCCTAGGCTTATGGAACCCCAGGCCTGTGGAGCCTTAGACTTAGGGAGTCCCAGGCCTGGGGAGCCCTAGGGTTAGGGAGCCCCAGGTCTGGGGAGACCTAGGCTAAGGGAGCCCCAGGCCTGGGGAGCCCTAGCCCTAAAGCTTTGGTAGCCCCAAGCCTGGTGAGCCCTAGCCCTAAGGCTTAGGGGGCCCCAGGCCTGGGAATCCCTAGGCTCAGGGAGCCCTAGGCCTGGGGAGTCCTAGGCTTAGGTAGCCCCAGGCCTGGGGAGCTTAGGTTTAGGGAACCCCAGGCTGGGGAGCCCTTGGCTTAGGGAGACCCAGCCTGGGGAGCCCTAGGTTGAGGGAGCCCCAGGCCTGTGGAGCCTTAGGCTTAGGGAGCCCCAGACCTGGGGAGCCCTAGGCTTAGGGCGCCGCAGGCCTGGGGATCCTTGGCTTATGGAGCCCCAGGCCGGGGGAGCACTAGGCTTAGGGAGCCCCAGGCCTGGGGAGCCCAAGGCTTAGGGAGCCCCAGGCCTGCGGAGCCCTAGCCCTAAGGCTTAGTGAGCCCCAGGCCTGGGGAGCATTAGCGTTAAGGCTTAGCGAACACCAGGCCAGGGGAGCCCTAGCCCTAAAGCTTAGGGAGCCCCAAGCCTGGTGAGCCCTAGCCCTAAGGCTCAGGGAGCCCCAGGCCTGGGGAGCCCTCGGCTTAGGTAGCCCCAGGCCTGGGGAACTTAGGCTTAGGGAACCACAAGCCTGGGTAGCCAAAGGCTTAGGGAGCCCCAGGCCTGGAAAGCCCCTGGATTAGGGAGACCTATGCTTAGGGAGACCTAGGCCTGGGGAGCCCTAGGTTTAGAGGGCCCCAGGCCAGGGTAGCCCTAGCCCTAAGGTTTAGGGAGCCTAAGACCTGGGGAGCCCTAAGGCTTAGGGAGCACCAGGCTGGGGAGCCCAAGGCTTAGGGAGCCCCAGCCTGTGGAGCCCTAGTCTAAGGGAGCCCCACGCCTGGGGAGCCCTTGGCTTAGGGAGACCCAGCTTGGGGAGCCCTAGACCTAGGGAGCCCCAGGCCTGAGGAGCCTTAGGCTTAGGGAGCCCCAGGCCATGGGAGCCCTAGGCTTAGTGAGCCACAGGCCTGGGGAGCCCTAGCCCCTAGGCTTAGTGAGCCCCAGGTCTGGGGAGCCCTAGCGTTAAGGCTTAGGGAGCACCAGGCCTAGGGAGCCCTAGTCTTAGGGAGCCCCAGGCCTGGGGAGCCCTAGCCCTGAAGCTTAGGGAGCCCCAAACCTGGTGAGCCCTAGCAAAAACGCTTAGGGGGCCCCAACATGGGGAGCCCTAGGCTCTGGGAAACCCAAGTTTGGGGAGCCCTAGCCATAAGGCTTAGTGAGCCCCAGTGTTGGGGGGCCCTAGGCTTAGAGAGACCCAAGTCTGCTGCGCCCTAGCCCTAAGGCTTAGGGTGGCCCAGGCCAGGGTAGCCCTAGCCCTAAGGTTTAGGGAGCCCCAGCCTGGGGAGCCCTAGGCTTAGGGAGCCCCAGGCCTGGGGAACCCTTGGCTTAGGGAGCCCCAGCCTGGGGAGCCCTAGGCTTAGGGAGCCCCAGGCCTGTGGAGACTTAGGCTTAGGGAGCCCCAGGCCTGGGGAGCCCTAGGCTTAGGGAGCCCCTGGCCTGGGGAGCCCTAGGCTTAGGGAGTCCCAGGCCTGGGGATCCCTTGGCTTAGGGAGCCCCAGGCTTGGGGAGGCCTAGGCTTAGGGAGCCCCAGGCCTGGCGAGCCCTAGCCCTAAAGCTTAGGGAGCCGCAAGCCTGGTGAGCCCTAGCCATAGGCTTAGGGGGCCACAGGCCTGGGGAGCCCTAGGCTCAGGGAGCCCCAGGCCTGGGGAGCCCTAGGCTTAGGGAGCCCCAGGCCGGGGGAGACCTAAGCTTAGGGAGCCCCAGGCCTGGGGAGCCCAAGGCTTAGGGAGCCCCATGTCTGGGGAGCCCTAGCGTTAAGGCTAGGAAGCACCAGGCCTGAGGAGACCTAGGCTTAGGGAGCCCCATGCCTGGCGAGCCCTAGCCCTAAAGCTTAGGGAGCCAGAAGCCTGGTGAGCCCTAGCCCTAAGGCTTAGGGGGCGCCAGGCCTGGGAAGCCCTAGGCTCAGGGAGCCCCAGGCCTGGGGAACCCTAGGCTTAGTTAGCCCCAGGCCTGGCGAGCTTAGGCTTAGGGAGCACCAGCTTTTGGAGCCCTAGGCTTAGGGAGCCCCACGCCTGGGGAGCCCTTGGCTTAGGGAGACCCAGCCTGGGGAACCCTAGGTTTAGGAGCCCAAGGCGTGGGGAGCACTAGCGTTAAGGCTTAGGGAACACCATGCATGGGGAGCCCTAGCCCTAAAGCTTAGGGAGCCCCAAGCCTGGTGAGACCTAGCCCTAAGGCTTAGGGGGCCCCAGGCCTGTGGAGCCCTAGGCTTAGGTAGCCCCAGGCCTGGGGAACTTAGGCTTAGGGAACCACAAGCCTGGGCAGCCAAAGGCTTAGGGAGCCCCAGGGCTGGGGAGCCCCAAGATTCGGGAGACCTATGCTTAGGGAGCCCCAGGCCTGGGGAGCCCTAGGCTTAGGGAGCCCCAGGCCAGGGTACCCCTAGCCCAAAGGTTTAGGGAGCCCCAGGCCTGGGAGCCCTAGTCCTAAGGCTTAGGGAGCCCCAAGCCTAGGGAGCCATAGGCTAGGTAGCCCCAGGCTTGGGGAGCCCTAGCCCTAAGGCGTAGGGAGCCCCAGGACTGGGGAGCGCTAGGCTCAGGGAACCCCAGGCCTGGGGAACTCTAGGCTTATGGGGCCCCATGCCACCGGGAGCCCTAGGTATAGGGAGCCCCAAGCCTGGGGAACCCTAGCCCTAAGGCTTAGTGAGCCCTCGTCTTGGGGAGCCCTAGGCTTAGAGAGCCCCAAGTCTGGGGCGCCCTAGCCCTAAGGCTTTGGGTGGCCCAGGCCTGGGGAGCCCTAGCCCTAAGACTTAGGGAGGCCCAATCCTGGGAGCCCTAGGCTAGGGAACCCCAGGCCTGGGGAGCACTGGTCATAGAGAGCCCCAGGCCAGGGTAGCCGTAGCCCTAAAGTTTAGGGAGCCCCAGCCTGGGGAGCCCTAGGCTTAGGGAGCCTAAGGCCTGGGGAGCCCTTAGGTTTAGGGAGCCCCAGCCTGGGGAGGCGTAGGCTTATGGAGCCCCAGGCCTGTGGAGCCTTAGGCTTAGGGAGCCCCAGGTCTGGGGAGCCCTAGGCTTATGGAGCCCCAGGCCTGGGGAGCCCTAGGCTTAGGGAGTCCCAGGCCTGGGGAGCCCTAGGCTTAGGGAGCCCCAGGCCTAGGGAGTCCTAGGCTTAGGGAGCACCAGGCCTGGGGAGACCTAGGCTTAGGGAGCCCCATGCCTGGGGAGCCCTAGCCCTAAGCTTTGGGAGCCCCAAGCCTGGTGAGCCCTAGCCCTAAGGCTTAGGGGGCCCCAGGCCTGGGAATCCCTAGGCTCAGGGAGCCCCAGGCCTGGGGAGTCCTAGGCTTAGGTAGCCCCAGGCCTGGGGAGCTTAGGCTTAGGGAACCCCAGGCTGGGGAGCCCTAGGCTTAGGGCGCCCCAGCCTGTGGAGCCCTAGGCTTAGGGAGCCCCACGCCTGGGGAGCCCTTGGCTTAGGGAGACCCAGCCTGGGGAGCCCTAGGTTTAGGGAGCCCCGGGCCAGTGGAACCTTAGGCTTAGGGAGCCCCAGACCTGGGGAGCCCTAGGCTTAGGGTGCCGCAGGCCTGGGGATCCCTAGGCTTAGGGAGCCCCAGGTCGGGGGAGCACTAGGCTTAGGGAGCCCCAGGCCTGGGGAGCCCAAGGCTTAGGGAGCCCCAGGCCTGCGGAGCCCTAGCCCTAAGGCTTAGTGAGCCCCAGGCCTGGGGAGCACTAGCGTTAAGACTTAGGGAACACCAGGCCAGGGGAGCCCTAGCCCTAAAGCTTAGGGAGCCCCAAGACTGGTGAGCCCTAGCCCTAAGGCTTAGGGGGCCCCAGGCCTGGGCAGCCCTCGGCTTAGGTAGCCCCAGGCCTGGGGAACTTAGTCTTAGGGAACCACAAGCCTGGGTAGCCAAAGGCTTAGGGAGGCCCAGGCCTGGGAAGCCCCAGGATTAGGGAGACCTATGCTTAGGAAGACCCAGGCCCGGAGAGCCCTAGGCTTAGAGGGCCCCAGGCAAGGGTAGCCCTAGCCCAAGGTTTAGGGAGCCTAAGACCTGGGGAGCCCAAAGGCTTAGGGAACCCCAGGCTGGGGAGCCCAAGGCTTAGGGAGCCCCAGGCTGGGGGAGATCTAAGCTTAGGGAGCCCCAGGCCTGGGGAGCCCAAGGCTTAGGGAGCCCCATGCCGGGGAGCCCTAGCGATAAGGCTAGGGAGCACCAGGCCTGGGGAGACCTAGGCTTAGGGAGCCCCAGGCCTGGGGAGCCCTAGCCCTAAAGCTTAGGGAGCCCGAAGCCTGGTGAGCCCTAGCACTAAGGCTTAGGGGGCCCCAGGCCTGGGAAGCCCTAGGCTCAGGGAGCCCCAGGCCTGGGACGCCCTAGGCTTAGGTAGCCCCAGGCCTGGGGAGCTTACGCTTAGGGAGCCCCAGCCTTTGGAGCCCTAGTCTTAGGGAGCCCCACGCCTGGGGAGCCCTTGGCTTAGGGAGACCCAGCCTGGGGAACCCTAGGTTTAGGTAGCCCCAGGCCTGGGGAGCCCTAGGCTTAGGGCGTCGCAGGCCTGGGGTTCCCTAGGCTTAGGGAGCCCAAGGCCGGGGGAGCACTAGGCTTAGGGAGTTCCAGGCCTGGGGAGCCCAAGGCTTATGGAGCCCCTGGCCTGGGGAGTCCTAGCCCTAAGGCTTAGTGAGCCCCAGTCCTGGGGAGCACTAGCGTTAAGGCTTAGGGAACACCAAGCCTGGGGAGCCCTAGCCCTAAAGCTTAGGGAGCCCCAAGCCTGGTGAGCCCTAGCCCTAAGGCTTAGGGGGCCCCAGGCCTGGGGAACTTAGGCTTAGGGAACCACAAGCCTGGGGAGCCAAAGGCTTAGGGAGCCCCAGGCCTGGGGAGCCCCAGGATTAGGGACACCTCGGCTTAGGGAGCCCCAGGCCTAGGGAGCCCTAGCCTTAGAGAGCCCCAGTCCAGGGTAGCCCTAGCCCAAAGGTTTAGGGAGCCCCTGGCCCTGGTATCCCTAGCCTTAGCGAGCCCCACGCCTGGGGAGCCCTTGGCTTAGGGAGACCCAGCCTGGGGAGCCCTAGGCTTAGGGAGCTCCAGGCCTGTGGAGACTTATGCTTAGGGTGCCCCAGGCCTGGGAGGCCTAGGCTTAGAGAGCCCCAGGCCAGTGTAGACATAGCCCTAAGTTTTAGGGAGCCCCAGGCCTGGGGAGCCTTAGGCTTGGGGAGCCTAGGGCCTGGGGAGCCCCAAGGCTTAGGGAGCCCCAGGCTGGGGAGACCAAGGCTTAGGGAGCCCCAGCCTGTTGAGCCCTAGGCTTAGGGAGCCCCACGCCTGGGGAGCCTTTGGCTTAGGGAGACCCAGCTTGGGGAGCCCTAGGCCTAGGGAGCCCCAGGCCTGAGGAGCCTTAGGCTTAGGGAGCCCCAGGCCTGGGGAGCCCTAGCCCTAAGGCTTAGTGAGCCCCAGGCCTGGGGAGCCCTAGCGTTAAGGCTTAGGGAGCACCAGGCCTGGGGAGCCATAGCCCTAAAGCTTAGGGAGCCCCAAACCTGGTGAGCCCTAGCAAAAACGCTTAGGGGGCCCCAGGCCTGGGGAGCCCTAGGCTCTGGGAACCCCAGGCTTGGGGAGCCCTAGCCCTAAGGCTTAGTGAGCCCCAGTCTTGGGGGGCCCTAAGCTTAGAGAGCCCCAAGTCTGCGGCGCCCTAGCCCTAAGGCTTAGGGTGGCCCAGGCCAGGGTAGCCCTAGCCCTAAGGTTTAGGGAGCCCCAGCCTGGGGAGCCCTAGGCTTAGGGAGCCCCAAGCCTAGGGAGCCATAGGCTAGGTAGCCCCAGGCATGGGGAGCCCTAGCCCTAAGGCTTAGGGAGCCCCAAGCCTAGGGTGCCATAGGCTAGGTAGCCCCCGGCTTGGGGAGCCCTAGCCCTAAGGCGTAGGGAGCCCCAGGACTGGGGAGCGCTAGGCTCAGGGAACCCCAGGCCTGGGGAACTCTAGGCTTATGGGGCCCCATGCCACCGGGAGCCCTAGGTATAGGGAGCCCCAAGCCTGGGGAACCCTAGCCCTAAGGCTTAGTGAGCCCCCGTCTTGGGGAGCCCTAGGCTTAGAGAGCCCCAAGTCTGGGGCGCCCTAGCCCTAAGGCTTTGGGTGGCCCAGGCTTGGGGAGCCCTAGCCCTAAGACTTAGGGAGGCCCAATCCTGGGAGCCCTAGGCTAGGGAACCCCAGGCCTGGGGAGCACTGGTCATAGAGAGCCCCAGGCCAGGGTAGCCGTAGCCCTAAAGTTTAGGGAGCCCCAGCCTGGGGAGCCCTAGGCTTAGGGAGCCTAAGGCCTGGGGAGCCCTTAGGTTTAGGGAGCCCCAGCCTGGGGAGGCGTAGGCTTATGGAGCCCCAGGCCTGTGGAGCCTTAGGCTTAGGGAGCCCCAGGTCTGGGGAGCCCTAGGCTTATGGAGCCCCAGGCCTGGGGAGCCCTAGGCTTAGGGAGTCCCAGGCCTGGGGAGCCCTAGGCTTAGGGAGCCCCAGGCCTAGGGAGTCCTAGGCTTAGGGAGCACCAGGCCTGGGGAGACCTAGGCTTAGGGAGCCCCATGCCTGGGGAGCCCTAGCCCTAAGCTTTGGGAGCCCCAAGCCTGGTGAGCCCTAGCCCTAAGGCTTAGGGGGCCCCAGGCCTGGGAATCCCTAGGCTCAGGGAGCCCCAGGCCTGGGGAGTCCTAGGCTTAGGTAGCCCCAGGCCTGGGGAGCTTAGGCTTAGGGAACCCCAGGCTGGGGAGCCCTAGGCTTAGGGCGCCCCAGCCTGTGGAGCCCTAGGCTTAGGGAGCCCCACGCCTGGGGAGCCCTTGGCTTAGGGAGACCCAGCCTGGGGAGCCCTAGGTTGAGGGAGCCCCAGGCCAGTGGAACCTTAGGCTTAGGGAGCCCCAGACCTGGGGAGCCCTAGGCTTAGGGTGCCGCAGGCCTGGGGATCCCTAGGCTTAGGGAGCCCCAGGCCGGGGGAGCACTAGGCTTAGGGAGCCCCAGGCCTGGGGAGCCCAAGGCTTAGGGAGCCCCAGGCCTGCGGAGCCCTAGCCCTAAGGCTTAGTGAGCCCCAGGCCTGGGGAGCACTAGCGTTAAGACTTAGGGAACACCAGGCCAGGGGAGCCCTAGCCCTAAAGCTTAGGGAGCCCCAAGACTGGTGAGCCCTAGCCCTAAGGCTTAGGGGGCCCCAGGCCTGGGCAGCCCTCGGCTTAGGTAGCCCCAGGCCTGGGGAACTTAGTCTTAGGGAACCACAAGCCTGGGTAGCCAAAGGCTTAGGGAGGCCCAGGCCTGGGAAGCCCCAGGATTAGGGAGACCTATGCTTAGGAAGACCCAGGCCCGGAGAGCCCTAGGCTTAGAGGGCCCCAGGCAAGGGTAGCCCTAGCCCTAAGGTTTAGGGAGCCTAAGACCTGGGGAGCCCAAAGGCTTAGGGAACCCCAGGCTGGGGAGCCCAAGGCTTAGGGAGCCCCAGGCTGGGGGAGATCTAAGCTTAGGGAGCCCCAGGCCTGGGGAGCCCAAGGCTTAGGGAGCCCCATGCCGGGGAGCCCTAGCGATAAGGCTAGGGAGCACCAGGCCTGGGGAGACCTAGGCTTAGGGAGCCCCAGGCCTGGGGAGCCCTAGCCCTAAAGCTTAGGGAGCCCGAAGCCTGGTGAGCCCTAGCACTAAGGATTAGGGGGCCCCAGGCCTGGGAAGCCCTAGGCTCAGGGAGCCCCAGGCCTGGGACGCCCTAGGCTTAGGTAGCCCCAGGCCTGGGGAGCTAACGCTTAGGGAGCCCCAGCCTTTGGAGCCCTAGTCTTAGGGAGCCCCACGCCTGGGGAGCCCTTGGCTTAGGGAGACCCAGCCTGGGGAACCCTAGGTTTAGGTAGCCCCAGGCCTGGGGAGCCCTAGGCTTAGGGCGTCGCAGGCCTGGGGTTCCCTAGGCTTAGGGAGCCCAAGGCCGGGGGAGCACTAGGCTTAGGGAGTTCCAGGCCTGGGGAGCCCAAGGCTTATGGAGCCCCTGGCCTGGGGAGCCCTAGCCCTAAGGCTTAGTGAGCCCCAGTCCTGGGGAGCACTAGCGTTAAGGCTTAGGGAACACCAAGCCTGGGGAGCCCTAGCCCTAAAGCTTAGGGAGCCCCAAGCCTGGTGAGCCCTAGCCCTAAGGCTTAGGGGGCCCCAGGCCTGGGGAACTTAGGCTTAGGGAACCACAAGCCTGGGGAGCCAAAGGCTTAGGGAGCCCCAGGCCTGGGGAGCCCCAGGATTAGGGACATCTCGGCTTAGGGAGCCCCAGGCCTAGGGAGCCCTAGCCTTAGAGAGCCCCAGTCCAGGGTAGCCCTAGCCCAAAGGTTTAGGGAGCCCCTGGCCCTGGTATCCCTAGCCTTAGCGAGCCCCACGCCTGGGGAGCCCTTGGCTTAGGGAGACCCAGCCTGGGGAGCCCTAGGCTTAGGGAGCTCCAGGCCTGTGGAGACTTATGCTTAGGGTGCCCCAGGCCTGGGAGGCCTAGGCTTAGAGAGCCCCAGGCCAGTGTAGACATAGCCCTAAGTTTTAGGGAGCCCCAGGCCTGGGGAGCCTTAGGCTTGGGGAGCCTAGGGCCTGGGGAGCCCCAAGGCTTAGGGAGCCCCAGGCTGGGGAGACCAAGGCTTAGGGAGCCCCAGCCTGTTGAGCCCTAGGCTTAGGGAGCCCCACGCCTGGGGAGCCTTTGGCTTAGGGAGACCCAGCTTGGGGAGCCCTAGGCCTAGGGAGCCCCAGGCCTGAGGAGCCTTAGGCTTAGGGAGCCCCAGGCCTGGGGAGCCCTAGCCCTAAGGCTTAGTGAGCCCCAGGCCTGGGGAGCCCTAGCGTTAAGGCTTAGGGAGCACCAGGCCTGGGGAGCCATAGCCCTAAAGCTTAGGGAGCCCCAAACCTGGTGAGCCCTAGCAAAAACGCTTAGGGGGCCCCAGGCCTGGGGAGCCCTAGGCTCTGGGAACCCCAGGCTTGGGGAGCCCTAGCCCTAAGGCTTAGTGAGCCCCAGTCTTGGGGGGCCCTAAGCTTAGAGAGCCCCAAGTCTGCGGCGCCCTAGCCCTAAGGCTTAGGGTGGCCCAGGCCAGGGTAGCCCTAGCCCTAAGGTTTAGGGAGCCCCAGCCTGGGGAGCCCTAGGCTTAGGGAGCCCCAGGACTGGGGAACCCTTGGCTTAGGGAGCCCCAGGCCTGGGGAGCCCTAGGCTTACGGAGCCCCAGGCCTGGGGAGTCCTAGGCTTAGGAAGCCCCAAGCTTGGGGATCCCTATCTTAGGGAGCCCCAGGCCTGGGGAGCCCTAGGCTTAGTGAGCCCCAGGCCTGGGGAGCCCTAGCCCTAAAGCTTAGGGAGCCGCAAGCCTGGTGAGCCCTAGCCCTAAGGCTAGGGGACCACAGGCCTGGGGAGCCCTAGGTCAGGGAGCCCCAGGCCTGGGGAGCCCTAGGCTCAGGGAGCCCCAGGCCTGGGGAGCCCTAGGCTTAGGTAGCCCCAAGCCTGGGGAGCCCTAGCGTTAAGGCTAGGGAGCACCAGGCCTGGGGAGACCTAGCCCTAAAGCTTAGGTTGCCCGAAGCCTCGTGAGCCCTAGCCCTAAGGCTTAGGGGGCCCCAGGCCTGGGAAGCCCTAGGTTCAGGGAGCCCCAGGCCTGGGGAGCCCTTGGCTTAGGTAGCCCCAGGCCTGGGGAGCTTAGGCTTAGGGAGCCCCAGCCTTTGGAGCTCTAGTCTTAGGGAGCCCCACGCCTGGGGAGCCCTTGGCTTAGGGAGACCCAGCCTGGGGAACCCTACGTTTAGGGAGCCCCAGGCCTGGGGAGGCCTAGGCTTAGGGCGTCGCGGGCCTGGGGTTCCCTAGGCTTAGGGAGCCCCAGGCCGGGGGAGCACTAGGCTTAGGGAGTTCCAGGCCTGGGGAGCCCAAGGCTTAGGGAGCCCCTGGCCTGGGGAGCCCTAGCCCTAAGGTTAGTGAGCCCCATTCCTGGGGAGCACTAGAGTTAAGGCTTAGGGAACACCAAGCCTGGGGAGCCCTAGCCCTAAAGCTTAGGGAGCCCCAAGCCTGGTGAGCCCTAGCCCTAAGGCTTAGGGGACCCCAGACCTGGGGAGCCCTAAGCTTAGGTAGCCCCAGGCCTGGGGAGCCCCAGGATTAGGGAGACCTAGGCTTAGGGAGCCCCAGGCCTGGGGAGCCCTAGCCTTAGAGAGCCCCAGTCCAGGGTAGCCCTAGACTAAAGGTTTAGGGAGCTCCTGGTCCTGGTATCCCTAGGCTTAGCGAGCCCCACGCCTGGGGAGCCCTTGGCTTAGGGAGACCCAGCCTGGGGAGCCCTAGGCTTAGGGAGCCCCAGGCCTGTGGAGGTTAGGCTTAGGGTGCCCCAGGCCTGGAAGCCCTAGGTTTAGAGAGTCCCAGGCCAGGGTAGTCCTAGCCCTAAGGTTTAGGGAGCCCCAGGCCTGGGGAGCCTTAGGCTTTGGGAGCCTAAGGCCTGGGGAGCCCCAAGGCTTAGGGAGCCCCAGGCTGGGGAGCCCAAGGCTTAGGGAGCCCCAGCCTGTGGAGCCCTAGGGTTAGGGAGCCCCAAGCCTGGGGAGCCCTTGCCTTAGGGAGACCCAGCTTGGGGAGCCCTAGGCCTAGGGAGCCCCAGGTCTGAGGAGCCTTAGGCTTAGGGAGCCCCAGGCCTGGTAGCCCTAGGCTTAGGGAGCACCAGGCCTGGGGAGCCCTAGCCCTAAGGCTTAGTGAGCCCCAGGCCTGGGGAGCACTAGCGTTAAGGCTTAGGGAGCACCAGTCCTGGGGAGCCATAGGCTTAGGGAGCCCCAGGCCTGGGGAGCCCTAGCCCTAAAGCTTAGGGAGCCCCAAACCTGGTGAGCCCTAGCAAAAACGCTTAGGGGGCCCCAGGCCTGGGGAGCACTAGACTCTGGGAACCCCAGGCTTGAGGAGCCCTAGCCCTAAGGCTTAGTGAGCCCCAGTGTAGGGGGCCCTAGGCTTAGAGAGCCCCAAGTCTACGGCGCCCTAGCCCTAAGGTTTAGGGTGGCCCAGGCCAGGGTAGCCCTAGCCCTAAAGTTTAGGGAGCCCCAGCCTGTGGAGCCTTAGGCTTAGGGAGCCCCAGGCCTGGGGAGCCCTAGGCTTAGGGAGCCCCAGGCCTGGTGTGCCCTAGGATTAGGGAGCCCCAGGCCTGGGGATACCTAGGCTTAGGGAGCCCCAGGCCTGGGGAGCCCTAGGCTTAGGGAGCCCCAGGCCTAGGGAGCCCTAGCCCTAAAGCTTAGGGAGCCGCAAGCCTGGTGAGCCCTAGCCCTAAGGCTTAGGGGGCCACAGGCCTGGGGAGCCCTAGGCTCAGGGAACCCCAGGCCTGGGGAGCCCTAGGCTTAGGGAGCCCCAGGCCGGGGGAGACCTAAGCTTAGGGAGCCCCAGGCCTGGGGAGGCCAAGGCTTAGGGAGCCCCATGCCTGGGGAGCCCTAGCGTAAAGGCTAGGGAGCACCAGGCCTGGCGAGACCTAGGCTTAGGGAGCCCCAGGCCTGGGGAGCCCTAGCCCTAAAGTTTAGGGAGCCCGAAGCCTGGTGAGCCCTAGCCCTAAGGCTTAGGGGGCCCCAGGCCTGGGAAGCCCTAGGCTCAGGGAGACCCAGGCCTGGGGAGCCCTAGGCTTAGGTAACCCCAGGCCTGGGGAGCTTACGCTTAGGGAGCCCCAGCCTGTGGAGCCCTAGTCTTAGGGAGCCCCACGCCTGGGGAGCCCTTGGCTTAGGGAGACCCAGCCTGGGGAACCCTAGGTTTAAGGAGCCCCAGGCCTGGGGAGCACTAGCGTTAAGGCTTAGGGAACACCAAGTCTGGGGAGCCCTAGCCCTAAAGCTTAGGGAGCCCCAAGCCTGGTGAGCCCTAGCCCTAAGGCTTAGGGGGCCCCAGGCCGGGGGAACTTAGGCTTAGGGAACCACAAGCCTGGGGAGCCAAAGGCTTAGGGAGCCCCAGGCCTGGGGAGCCCCAGGATTAGGGACACCTAGGCTTTGGGAGCCCCAGGCCTGTGGAGCCCTAGCCTTAGAGAGCCCCAGTCCAGGGTAGCCCTAGCCCAAAGGTTTAGGGAGCCCCTGGCCCTGGTATCCCTAGGCTTAGCGAGCCCCACCCTGGGGAGCCCTTGGCTTAGGGAGACCCAGCCTGGGGAGCCCTAGGCTTAGGGAGCCCCAGGCCTGTGGAGACTTAGGCTTAGGGTGCCCCAGGCCTGGGAGGCCTAGGCTTAGAGAGCCCCAGGCCAGGGTAGACCTAGCCCTAAGTTTTAGGGAGCCCCAGGCCTGGGGAGCCTTAGGCTTTGGGAGCCTAGGGCCTGGGGAGCCCCAAGGCTTAGGGAGCCCCAGGCTGGGGAGCCCAAGGCTTAGGGAGCCCCAGCCTGTGGAGCCCTAGGCTTAGGGAGCCCCACGCCTGGGGAGCCTTTGGCTTAGGGAGACCCAGCTTGGGGAGCCCTAGGCCTAGGGAGCCCCAGGCCTGAGGAGCCTTAGGCTTAGGGAGCCCCATGCCTGGGGAGCCCTAGGCTTAGGGAGCCCCAGGCCTGGGGAGCCCTAGCCCTAAGGCTTTGTGAGCCCCAGGCCTGGGAAGCCCTAGCGTTAAGGCTTAGGGAGCACCAGGCCTGGGGAGCCCTAGCCCTAAAACTTAGGGAGCCCCAAACCTGGTGAGCCTTAGCAAAAATGCTTAGGGGGCCCCAGGCCTGGGGAGCCCTAGGCTCTGGGAACCCCAGGCTTGGGGAGCCCTAGGCCTAAGGCTTAGTGAGCCCCAGTCTTGGGGGGCCCTAAGCTAAGAGAGCCCCAAGTCTGCGGCGCTCTAGCCCTAAGGCTTAGGGTGGCCCAGGCCAGGGTAGCCCTAGCCCTAAGGTTTAGGGAGCCCCAGCCTGGGGAGCCCTAGGCCTAGGGAGCCCCAGGCCTGGGGAACCCTTGGCTTAGGGAGCCCCAGCCTGGGGAGCCCTAGCTTAGGGAGCACCAGGCCTGTGGATCCTTAGGCTTAGGGAGCCCCAGGCCTGGGGAGCCTTAGGATTAGGGAGCCCCAGGCCTGGGGAGCCCTAGGCTTAGGGAGCCCCAGGCCTGGGGATCCCTAGGCTTAGGGAGCCCCAGGCCTGGGGAGCCCTAGCTCTAAAGCTTAGGGAGCCGCAAGCCTGGTGAGCCCTAGCCCTAAGGCTTAGGGGACCACAGGCCTGGGGAGCCCTAGGCTCAGGGAGCCCCAGCCTGGGGAGCCCTAGGCTTAGGGAGCCCCAGTCCTGGGGATCCCAAGGCTTAGGGAGCCCCAAGCCTGGGGAGCCCTAGCGCTAAGGCTAGTGAGCACCAGGCCTGGGGAGACCTAGCCCTAAATCTTAGGGAGCCCGAAGCCTGGTGAGCCCTAGCCCTAAGGCTTAGGGGGGCCCAGGTCTGGGAAGCCCTAGGTTCAGGGAGCCCCAGCATGGGGAGCCCTAAGCTTAGGTAGCCCCAGGCCTGGGGAGCTTAGGCTTAGGGAGCCCCAGCCTTTCGAGCTCTAGTCTTAGGGAGCCCCATGCCTGGGGAGCCCTTGGCTTAGGGAGACCAAGCCTGGGGAACCCTAGGTTTAGGGAGTCCCAGGCCTGGGGAGCCCTAGGTTTAGGGCGTCGCAGGCCTGGGGTTCCCTAGGCTTAGGGAGCCCCAGGCCGGGGGAGCACTCGGCTTAGGGAGTTCCAGCCTGGGGAGCCAAAGGCTTAGGGAGCCCCTGGCCTGTGGAGCCCTAGCCCTAAGGCTTAGTGAGCCCCAGTCCAGGGGAGCACTAGAGTTAAGGCTTAGGGAACACCAAGCCTGGTGAGCCCTAGCCCTAAGGCTTAGGGGGCCCCAGACCTGGGGAGCCCTAGGCTTAGGTAGCACCAGGCCTGGGGAGCCCCAGGATTAGGGAGACCTAGGCTTAGGGAGCCCCAGGGCTGGGGAGCCCTAGCCTTAGAGATCCCCAGTCCAGGGTAGCCCTAGCCCAAATGTTTAGGGAGCCCCTGGCCCTGGTATCCCTAGGCTTAGCGAGCCCCACGCCTGGGGAGCCCTTGGCTTAGGGAGACCCAGCTTGGGGAGCCCTAGGCTTAGGGAGCCCCAGGCCTGTGGAGAATTAGGCTTAGGGTGCCCTAGGCCTGGAAGCCCTAGGTTTAGAGAATCCCAGGCCAGGTTAGCCCTAGCCCTAAGGTTTAGGGAGCCCCAGGCCTGGGAAGCCTTAGGCTTTGGGAGCCTAAGGCCTGGGGAGCCCCAACGCTTAGGGAGCCCCAGGCTGGGGAGCCCAAGGCTTTGGGAGCCCCAGCCTGTGGAGCCCTAGGCTTAGGGAGCCCCACGCCTGGGGAGCCCTAGCGTTAAGGCTTAGGGAGCACCAGTCCTGGGGAGCCCTAGGCTTAGGGAGCCCCAGGCCTGGGGAGCCCTAGCCCTAAAGCTTAGGGAGCCCCAAACCTGGTGAGACCTATCCCTAAGGCTTAGGGGGCCCCAGGCCTGGGGAGCCCTAGGCTTAGGGAGCCCCAGGCCTGGAGAGCCCTAGGCTTAGTGAGCCCCAGGCCTGGGGGGCCCTAGCCCTAAAGCTTAGGGAGCCGCAAGCTTGGTGAGCCCTAGCCCTATGGCTTAGGGGACCACAGGCCTGGGGAGCCCTAGGCTCAGGGAGCCCCAGGCCTGGGGAGCCCTAGGCTTAGGGAGCCCCAGGCTGGGGGAGACCTAAGCTTAGGGAGCCCCAGGCCTGGGGAGACCTAGGCTTAGGGAGCCCCAGGCCTGGGGAGTCCTAGCCCTAAAGCTTAGGGAGCCCGAAGCCTGGTGAGCCCTAGCCCTAAGGCTTAGGGGACCACAGGCCTGGGGAGCCCTAGGCTCTGGGAGCCCCAGCCTGGGGAGCCCTAGGCTTAGGGAGCCCCAGACCTGGGGAGCCCAAGGCTTAGGGAGCCCCAAGCCTGGGGAGCCCTAGCGCTAAGGCTAGGGAGCACCAGGCCTGGGGAGCCCAAGGCTTAGTGAGCCCCAAACCTGGTGAGCCCTAGCCCTAAGGCTTAGGGGGCCCCAGGCCTGGGGAACCCTTGGCTTAGGGAGCCCCAGCCTGGGGAGCCCTAGGCTTAGGGAGCCTCAGGCCTGTGGAGCCTTAGGCTTAGGGAGCCCCAGGCCTGGGGAGCCCTAGGCTTAGGGAGCCCCAACCTGGGGAGCCCTAGTTTAGGGAGCACCAGGCCTGGGGAGCCCTAGGCTCAGGGAGCCCCAGGCCTGGGGAGCCCTAGGCTTAGGGAGCCCCAGGCTGGGGGAGACCTAAGCTTAGGGAGCCCCAGGCCTGGGGAGACCTAGGCTTAGGTAGCCCCAGGCCTGGGGAGCTTACGCTTAGGGAGCCCCAGCCTTTGGAGCCCTAGTCTTAGGGAGCCCCACGCCTGGGGAGCCCTTGGCTTAGGGAGACCCAGCCTGGGGAACCCTAGGTTTAGGGAGCCCCAGGCCTGGGGAGCCCTAGGCTTAGGGCGTCGCAGGCCTCGGGTTCCCTAGGCTTAGGGAGCCCCAGGCCGGGGGAGCACTAGGCTTAGGGAGTTCCAGGCCTAGGGAGCCCAAGGCTTAGGGAGCCCCTGGCCTGGGGAGCCCTAGCCCTAAGGCTTAGTGAGCCCCAGTCCTGGGGAGCACTAGCGTTAAGGCTTAGGGAGCCCCAAGCCTGGTGAGCCCTAGCCCTAAGGCTTAGGGGGCCCCAGGCCTGGGGAACTTAGGCTTACGGAGCCCCAGGCCTGGAGAGCCCCAGGACTAGGGAGACCTAGGCTTAGGGAGCCCCAGGCCTGGGGAGCCCTAGGCTTAGGGAGCCCCAACCTGGGGAGCCCTAGGCTTAGGGAGCACCAGGCCTGGGGATCCCTAGGCATAGGGAGCCCCAGGCCTGGGGAGCCCTAGGCTTAGTGAGCCCCAGGCCTGGGGGGCCCTAGCCCTAAAGCTTAGGGAGCCGCAAGCCTGGTGAGCCCAAGCCCTATGGCTTAGGGGACCACAGGCCTGGGGAGCCCTAGGCTCAGGGAGCCCCAGGCCTGGGGAGCCCTAGGCTTAGGGAGCCCCAGGCTGGGGGAGACCTAAGCTTAGGGAGCCCCAGGCCTGGGGAGACCTAGGCTTAGGTAGCCCCAGGCCTGGGGAGCTTACGCTTAGGGAGCCCCAGCCTTTGGAGCCCTAGTCTTAGGGAGCCCCACGCCTGGGGAGCCCTTGGCTTAGGGAGACCCAGCCTGGGGAACCCTAGGTTTAGGGAGCCCCAGGCCTGGGGAGCCCTAGGCTTAGGGCGTCGCAGGCCTCGGGTTCCCTAGGCTTAGGGAGCCCCAGGCCGGGGGAGCACTAGGCTTAGGGAGTTCCAGGCCTGGGGAGCCCAAGGCTTAGGGAGCCCAGGCCTGGGGAGCCCTAGCCCTAAGGCTTAGTGAGCCCCAGTCCTGGGGAGCACTAGCGTTAAGGCTTAGGGAACACCAAGCCTGGGGAGCCCTAGCCCTAAAGCTTAGGGAGCCCCAAGCCTGGTGAGCCCTAGCCCTAAGGCTTAGGGGGCCCCAGGCCTGGGGAACTTAGGCTTAGGGAGCCCCAGGCCTGGGGAGCCCCAGGACTAGGGAGACCTATTCTTAGGGAGCCCCAGGCCTGGGGAGCCCTAGCCTTAGAGAGCCCCAGTCCAGGGTAGCCCTAGCCCAAAGGTTTGGGGAGCCCCTGGCCCTGGTATCCCTAGGCTTAGCGAGCCCCACGCCTGGGGAGCCCTTGGCTTAGGGAGACCCAGCCTGGGGAGCCCTAGGCTTAGGGAGCCCCAGGCCTGTGGAGACTTAGGCTAAGGGTGCCCCAGTCCTTGGAGGCCAAGGCTTAGAGAGCCCCAGGCCAGGGTAGACCTAGCCCTAAGTTTTAGGGAACCCCAGGCCTGGGGAGCCTTAGGCTTTGGGAGCCTAGGGCCTGGGGAGCCCCAAGGCTTAGGGAGCCCCAGACTGGGGAGCCCAAGGCTTAGGGAGCCCCAGCCTGTGGAGCCCTAGGCTTAGGGAGCCCCACGCCTGGGGAGCCCTTGGCTTAGGGAGACCCAGCTTGGGGAGCCCTAGGCCTAGGGAGCCCCAGGCCTGAGGAGCCTTAGGCTTAGGGAGCCCCAGGCCTGGGGAGCCCTAGCCCTAAGGCTTAGTGAGCCCCAGGCCTGGGGAGCCCTAGCGTTAAGACTTAGGGAGCACCAGGCCTGGGGAGCCCTAGCCCTAAAGCTTAGGGAGCCCCAAACCTGGTGAGCCCTAGCGAAAACGCTTAGGGGGCCCCAGGCCTGGGGAGCCCTAGGCTCTGGGAACCCCAGGCTTGGGGAGCCCTAGCCCTAAGGCTTAGTGAGCCCCAGTCTTGGGGGGCCCTAAGCTTAGAGAGCCCCAAGTCTGCGGCGCCCTAGCCCTAAGGCTTAGGGTGGCCCAGGCCAGGGTAGACCCAGCCCTAAGGTTTACGGAGCCCCAGCCTGGGGAGCCCTAGGCTTAGGGAGCCCCAGGCCTGGGGAACCCTTGGCTTAGGGAGCCCCAGCCTGGGGAGCCCTAGGCTTAGGGAACCCCAGGACTGTGGAACCTTAGACTTAGGGAGCCCCAGGCCTGGGGAGCCCTAGGCTTAGGGAGCCCCAGGCCTGGGGAGCCCTAGGCTTAGGGAGCCCCAGGCCTGGGGAGCCCTAACTTAGGGAGCCCCAGGCCTGGGGAGCCCTAGCCCTAAAGCTTAGGGAGCCGCAAGCCTGGTGAGCCCTAGCCCTAAGGCTTAGGTAGCCCCAGGCCTGGGGAGCCCCAGGATTAGGGAGACCTAGGCTTAGGGAGCCCCAGGCCTGGGGAGCCCTAGCCTTAGAGATCCCCAGTCCAGGTTAGCCCTAGCCCAAAGGTTTAGGGAGCCCCTGGCCCTGGTATCCCTAGGCTTAGCGAGCCCCACGCCTGGGGAGCCCTTGGCTTAGGGAGACCCAACCTGGGGAGCTCTAGGCTTAGGGAGCCCCAGGCCTGTGGAGACTTAGGCTTAGGGTGCCCCAGGCCTGGGAGCCCTAGGCTTAGAGAGTCCCAGGCCAGGGTAGCCCTAGCCCTAAGGTTTAGGGAGCCCCAGGCCTGGGGATCCTTAGGCTTTGGGAGCCTAAGGCCTGGGGAGCCCCAAGGCTTAGGGAGCCCCAGGCTGGGGAGCCCGAGGCTTAGGGAGCCTCAGCCTGTGGAGCCCTAGGCTTAGGGAGCCCCACGCCTGGGGAGCCCTTGCCTTAGGGAGACCCATCTTGGGGAGCCCTTGGCCTAAGGAGCCCCAGGCCTGAGGAGCCTTAGGCTTAGGGAGCCCCAGGCCTTGGGAGCCCTAGGCTTCGGGAGCCCCAGGCCTGGCGAGCCCTAGCCCTAAGGCTTAGTGAGCCCCAGGCCTGGGGAGCCCTAGCGTTAAGGCTTAGAGAGCACCAGGCCTGGGGAGCCCTAGGCTTAGGGAGCCCCAGGCCTGGGGAGCCCTAGGGTTTAGGGAGCCCCAGGCCTGGGGAGCCCTAGGCTTAGGGAGCCCCAGGCCTGGGGAGCCCTAGGCTTAAATTGCCCCAGGCCTGGGGAGCCCTAGCCCTAAAGCTTAGGGAGCCCCAAGCCTGGTGAGCCCTAACCCTAAGGCTTAGGGGACCACAGGCCTGGGGAGCACTAGGCTCAGGGAGCCCCAGGCCTGGAGAGCCCTAGCCCTAAAGCTTAGGGAGCCCGAAGCCTAGTGAGCCCTAGCCCTAAGGCTTAGGGGGCCCCAGGCCTGGGAAGCCCTAGGTTCAGGGAGCCCCAGGCCTGGGGAGCCCTAGGCTTATGTAGCCCCAGGCCTGGGGAGCTTAGGCTTAGGGAGCCCCAGCTTTTGGAGCCCTAGTCTTAGGGAGCCCCACGCCTGGGGAGCCCTTGGCTTAGGGAGACACAGCCTGGGGAACCCTAGGTTTAGGGAGCCCCAGAGTTGGGGAGCCCTAGGCTTAGGGCGTCGCAGGCCTGGGGTTCCCTAGGCTTAGGGAGCCCCAGGCCGGGGGAGCACTAGGCTTAGGGAGTTCCAGGCCTGGGGAGCCCAAGGCTTAGGGAGCCCCTGGCCTGGAAAGCCCTAGCCCTAAGGCTTAGTGAGCCCCAGTCCTGGGGAGCACTAGCGTTAAGGCTTAGGGAACACCAAGCCTGGGGAGCCCTTGCCCTAAAGCTTAGGGAGCCCCAAGCCTGGTGAGCCCTAGCCCTAATGCTTAGGGGGCCCCAGGCCTGGGGAACATAGGCTTAGGGAACCACAAGCCTGGGGAGCCAAAGGCTTAGGGAGCCCCAAGCCTGGGGAGCCCCAGGATTAGGGAGACCTAGGCTTAGGGAGCCCCAGCCGGGGGAGCCCTAGCCTTAGAGAGCCCCAGTCCAGGGTAGCCCTAGCCCAAAGGTTTAGAGAGCCCCTGGCCCTGGTATCCCTAGGCTTAGCGAGCCCCACGCCTTGGGAGCCCTTGGCTTAGGGAGACCCAGCCTGGGGAGCCCTAAGCTTAGGGAGCCCCAGGCCTGTGGAGACTTAGGCTTAGGGTGCCCCAGGCCTGGGCGGCCTAGGCTTAGAGAGCCCCAGGCCAGGGTAGACCTAGCCCTAAGTTTTAGGGAGCCCCAAGCCTGGGGATCCTTAGGCTTTGGGAGCCTAGGGCCTGGGGAGCCCCAAGGCTTAGGGAGCCCCAGGCTGGGGAGCCCAAGGCTTAGGGAGCCCCAGCCTATGGAGCCCTAGGCTTAGGAAGCCCCACGCCTGGGGAGCCCTTGGCTTAGGGAGACCCAGCTTGGGGAGCCCTAGGCCTAGGGAGCCCCAGGCATGAGGAGCCTTAGGCTTAGGGAGCCCCAGGCCTGGGGAGCCCTAGGCTTAGGGAGCCCCAGGCCAGGGGAGCCCTTGCGTTAAGGCTTAGGGAGCACCATTCCTGGGGAGCCCTAGCCCTAAAGCTTAGGGAGCCCCAAACCTGGTGAGCCCTAGCAAAAACGCTTAGGGGGCCCCAGGCCTGGGGAGCCCTAGGCTTAGGGAGCCCCAGGCCTGGGGATCCCTAGGCTTAGGTAGCTCCAGGCCTGGGGAGCCCTAGGCTTAGGGAGCCCCAACCTGTGGAGCCCTAGGCTTAGGGAGCCCCAGGCCTCGGGAGTCCTAGCCCTAAGGCTTAAGGAGCCCCAGGCCTGGGAACCCTAGGCTTAGGGAGCCCCAACCTGTGGAGCCCTAGGCTTAGGGAGCCCCTGGCCTGGGGAGACCTAGCCCTAAAGTTTAGGGAGCCCCAGGCATGGGGAGCCCTATGCTTAGGAGCCCCAGGCCTGGGGAGCCCCAGCCCTAAGCTTTAGGGAGCCCCAGGCCAGGGGGGCCCTTGACTTAGGGGGACCCAGGCCTTGGGGAGCCCTAGGCTTTGGGAACCCCAGGCCTGCGGAGCCCTAGGCTTAGGGAGCCCCAGGCCTGGGGAGCCCTAGCCCTAAAGTTTAGGGAGCCCCAGGCCTGGGGAGCCCTAGGCTTAGGGAGCTCCAGACCTGGGGAGCCTAGGCTTAGGTAGCCCCAAGCCTGGGGAGCCCCAGGCTTAGGTAGACCTAGGCTTAGGGAGCCCCAGGCCTAGGGAGCCCTAGGCTTAGGGAGCCCCAGGCCTGGGGAGCCCTAGGCTTCGGGAGCCCCAAGCCTGGGGAGCACTAACCTTTGGGAGCCAAAGGCCTGGGGAGCCCTAGGCTTAGGGAGCCCCAGGTCTCGGGATCTATAGGCTTAGGGAGCCCCCGGCCTGGGGAGCCCAAGACCTAGGGAGCCCCAGGCCTGGGGAGACCTAGCACTAAGTCTTAGGGAGCCCCAGGCCTGGGGAGCCCTAGCCCTAAGTCTTAGGGAGCCCCAGGCCTGGGGTGCCCTAGCCCTAAGGTTTAGGGAGCCCCAGGCCTGGAGAGCCCTAGGCTTAGGGAGCCCCAGGCCTGGGGAGCCCTAACCTTTGGGAGCCACAGGCCTGGGGAGCCCTAGGCTTAGGGAGCCCCAGGTCTCGGGATCTCTAGGCTTAGGGAGCCCCAGGCCTGGGGAGCACAAGACCTAGGGAGCCCCAGGCCTGGGGAGCCCTAGCCCTAAATTTTAGGGAGCCCCAGGCATGGGGAGCCCTAGCCCTAAGTCTTAGGGAGCCCCAGGCCTGGGGTGCCCTAGCCCTAAGGTTTATGGAGCCCCAGGCATGGGGAGCCCTATGCTTAGAGAGCCCCAGGCCTGGGGAGCACTAGCCCTAAGGCTTAGGGAGCCCCAGGCCAGGGGAGCCCTAGGCTTTGGGAACCCAAGGCCTGTGGAGCCCTAGGCTAAGGGAGCCCCAGGACTGGGGAGCCCTAGCCCTAAAGTTTAGGGAGCCCCAGGCATGGGGAGCTCTATGCGTAGGAGCCCCATGCCTGGGGAGCCCTAGCCCTAAGCTTTAGGGAGCCCCAGGCCAGGGGAGCCCTAGACTTAGGGGGACCCAGGCCTTGGGGAGCCCTAGGCTTTAGGAACCCCAGGCCTGTGGAGCCCTAGGCTAAGGGAGCCCCAGCCTGGGGAGACTTAGGCTTAGGGAGCCCCAGGCCTGTGGAGACTTAGGCTTAGGGAGCCCCATGCCTGTGGAGCCCTAGGCTTAGAGAGCCCCAGGCCAGGGTAGCCCTAGCCCTAAGGTTTACGGAGCCCCAGGCATGGGGAGCCTTAGTCTTAGGAAGCCTAAGGACTGGGGAGCCCTAAGTCTTAGGGATCCCCAGGCTGGGGAGCCCAAGGCTTAGGGAGCCTCAGGCTGGGGAGCCCTAGGCTTCGGGAGCCCCACGCCTGGGGAGCCCTGGGCTTAGGGAGACCCAGCCTGGGGAGCCCTAGGCCTAGGGAGCCCCAGGCCTGAGGAGCCTTAGGCTTAGGAAGCCCCATGTCTGGTGAGCCCTAGGCTTAGGGTGCCGCAGGCCTGGGGATCCCTAGGCTTAGGGAGCCCCAACCCTGGGGAGTCCTAGCATTAAGGCTTAGGGAGCACCAGGCCTGGGGAGCCCTAGGCTTAGGGAGGCCCAGGCCTGGGGAGCCCTAGCCCTAAGGCTTAGGGAGCCCCAGGCCTGGGGAGCCCTAGCCCTAAGGCTTAGAGAGCCCCAATCCTGGGAGCCCTAGGCTAGGGAGCCCCAGGCTTAGGGAGCCCCAGACCTCGGGAGCCCTAGCACTAAAGCTTAGGGAGCGCCAAGCCTGGTGAGCCCTAGCCCTAAGGCTTAGGGCGCCCCAGGCCTGGGGAGCCCTAGGCTCAGGGAGCCCCAGGCCTGGAGAGCCCTAGGCTTAGGGAGCCCCAGGCCTGGGGAGCCCCAGCCCTAAGCTTTAGGGAGCCCCAGGCCTGGGGAGCCCTAGACTTAGGGGGACCCAGGCCTTGGGGAGCCCCAGGCTTAGGGAGCCCCAGACCTCGGGATTCCTAGCCCTAAAGCTTAGGGAGCCCCAAGCCTGGTGAGCCCTAGCCCTAAGGCTTAGGGCGCCACAGGCCTGGGGAGCCCTAGGCTCAGGGAGCCCCAGGCCTGGGGAGCCCTAGGCTTAGGGAGCCCCAGGCCTGGGGAGCCTAGGCTTAGGCAGCCCCAAGCCTGGGGAGCCCCAGGCTTAGGTAGACCTAGGCTTAGGGAGCCCCAGGCCTAGGGAGCCCTTGGCTTAGGGAGTCGAAGCCTGGGGAGCCCTAGGCTTAGGGAGCCACAGGCCTGGGGAACCCTAGGCTCAGGGAGCCCCAGGCCTGGGGAGCCCTAGGCTTAGGGAGCCCCAGGCCTGGGGAGCCTAGGCTTAGGTAGCCCCAAGCCTGGGGAGCCCCAGGCTTAGGTAGACCTAGGCTTAGGGAGCCCCAGGCCTAGGGAGCCCTTGGCATAGGGAGTCGAAGCCTGGGGAGCCCTAGGCTTATGGAGCCCCAGGCCTGGGGAGCCCTAACCTTTGGGAGCCACAGGCCTGGGGATCCCTAGGCTTAGGGAGCCCCAGGTCTCGGGATCTCTAGGCTTAGGGACCCCCAGACCTGGGGAGCCCAAGACCTAGGGAGCCCCAGGCCTGGGGAGCCCTAGCCCTAAGTCTTAGTGAGCCCCAGGCCTGGGGAGCCCTAGCCCTAAGTCTTAGGGAGCCCCAGGCCTGGGGAGCCCTAGGCTTATGGAGCCCCAGGCCTGGGGAGCCCTAACCTTTGGGAGCCACAGGCCTGGGGAGCCCTAGGCTTAGGGAGCCCCAGGTCTCGGGATCTCTAGGCTTAGGGAGCCCCAGGCCTGGGGAGCCCAAGACCTAGGGAGCCCCAGGCCTGGGCTGCCCTAGCCCTAAGGTTTATGGAGCCCCACGAATGGGGAGCCCTATGCTTAGAGAGCCCCAGGCCTGGGGAGCACTAGCCCTAAGGCTTAGGGAGCCCCAGGCCAGGGGAGCCCTAGGCTTTGGGAACCCAAGGCCTGTGGAGCCCTAGGCTAAGGGAGCCCTAGGACTGGGGAGCCCTAGCCCTAAAGTTTAGGGAGCCCCAGGCATGGGGAGCCCTTTTCTTAGGAGCCCCAGGCCTGGGGAGCCCTAGCCCTAAGCTTTAGGGAGCCCCAGGCCAGGGGAGCCCTAGACTTAGGGGGACCAAGGCCTTGGGGAGCCCTAGGCTTTGGGATCCCCAGGCCTGCGGAGCACTAGGCTAAGGGAGACCCAGGCCTGTGGAGACTTAGGCTTAGGGAGCCCCATGCCTGTGGAGCCCTAGGCTTAGAGAGCCCCAGGCCAGGGTAGCCCTAGCCCTAAGGTTTACGGAGCCCCAGGCCTGGGGAGCCTTAGGCTTAGGGAGCCCAAGGCCTGGGGAGCCAAAAGTCTTAGGGATCCCCAGGCTGGGGAGCCCAAGGCTTAGGGAGCCCCAGACTGGGGAGCCCTAGGCTTAGGGAGCCCCACGCCTGGGGAGCCCTGGGCTTAGGGAGACCCAGCCTGGGAAGACCTAGGCCTAGGGAGCCCCAGGCCTGAGGAGCCTTAGGCTTAGGGAGCCCCAGGTCTGGGGAGCCCTAGGCTTAGGGTGCCGCAGGCCTGGGGATCCCTAGGCTTAGGGTGCCCCAGGCTTGGGGACCCATAGCCATAAGGCTTGGTGAGCCCTAGGACTGGGGAGCCCTAGCGTTAAGGCTTAGGGAGCACCAGGCCTGGGGAGCCCTAGGCTTAGGGAGCCCCAGGCCTGGGGAGCCCTAGCCCTAAAGTTTAGGGAGCCCCAAACTTGGTGAGCCCTAGCCCTAAGGCTTAGGGGGCCCCAGGCCTGGGGAGCCCTAGGCTCTGTGAACCCCAGCCTGGGGAGCTCTAGGCTTAGGTGGCCCCAGGCCAAGGGGAGCCCTAGGTTTAGGGAGCCCCAGGGCTGGGGAGCCTTAGCCCTAAGGCTCAGTGAGCACCAATCCTGGGAGCCCTAGTCTAGGGAGCCCCAGGCTTAGGGAGCCCCAGACCTCGGGAGCCCTAGCACTAAAGCTTACGGAGCCCCAAGCCTGGTGAGCCCTAGCCCTAAGGCTTAGGGCGCCACAGGCCTGGGGAGCCCTAGGCTCAGTGAGCCCCAGGCCTGGGGAGCCCTAGGCTTAGGGAGCCCCAGGCCTGGGGAGCCTAGGCTTAGGTAGCCCCAAGCATGGGGAGCCCCAGGCTTAGGTAGACCTAGGCTTAGGGAGCCCCAGGCATAGGGAGCCCTTGGCTTAGGGAGCCGAAGCCTGGGGATCCCTAGGCTTAGGGAGCCCCAGGCCTGGGGAGCCCTAGGCTTAGGGAGACCCAGGCCTGGGGAGCCCTAACTTTTGGGAGCCACAGGCCTGGGGAGCCCTAGGCTTAGGGAGCCCCAGGTCTCGGGATCTCTAGGCTTAGGGAGCCCCAGGCCTGGGGAGCCCTAGGCTTAGGTAGCCCCAGTCCAGGGTAGCCCTAGCCCAAAGGTTTAGGGAGCCCCTGGCCCTGGTATACCAAGGCTTAGCGAGCCCCACGCCTGGGGAGCCCTTGGCTTAGGGAGACCCAGCCTGGGGAGCCCTAGGCTTAGGGAGCCCCAGGCCTGTGGAGACTTAGGCTTAGGGTGCCCCAGGCCTGGGAGCCCTAGGCTTAGAGAGTCCCAGGCCAGGGTAGCCCTAGCCCTAAGGTTTAGGGAGCCCCAGGCCTGGGGAGCCTTAGGCTTTGGGAGCCTAAGGCCTGGGGAGCCCCAAGGCTTAGGGAGCCCCAGGCTGGGGAGCCCAAGGCTTAGGGAGCCCCAGCCTGTGGAGCCCTAGGCTTAGGGAGCCCCACACCTGGGGAGCCCTTGCCTTAGGGAGACCCAGCTTGGGGAGCCCTAGGCCTATGGAGCCCCAGGCCTGAGGAGCCTTAGGCTTAGGGAGCCCCAGGCCTGGGGAGCCCTAGGCTTAGGGAGCCCCAGGCCTGGGGAGTCCTAGCCCTATGGCTTAGTGAGCCCCAGGCCTGGGAACCCCTAGCGTTAAGGCTTAGGGAGCACCAGGCCTGGGGAGCCCTAGGCTTAGGGATCCCCAGGCCTGGGGAGCCCTAGCCCTAAAGCTTAGGGAGCCCCAAACCTGGTGAGCCCTAGCCCTAATGCTTAGGGGGCCCCAGGCCTGGGGAGCCCTAGGCTCTAGGAACCCCAGACCTGGGGAACTCTAGGCTTAGGGGGCCCCAGGCCAAGGGGAGCCCTAGGTTTAGGGAGCCCCAGACCTGGGGAGCCCTAGCCCTAAGGCTTAGTGAGCCCCAATCTTGGGGAGCCCTAGGCTTAGAGAACCCCAAGTCTGGGGCGCCCTAGCGATAAGGCTTAGGGAGGACCAGGCCTGGGGACCCCTGGCCCTAAACCTTTGGGAGCCCCAATCCTGGGAGCCCTAGGCTAGGGAGCCCCAGGCCGGGGGAGCCCTAGGCTTAGAGAGCCCCAGGCCAGGGTAGCCATAGCCCTAAGGTTTAGGGAGCCCCAGCCTGGGGAGCCCTAGACTTAGGGAGCCCCAGCCTGGGGAGACCTAGGCTTAGGGAGCCCCAGGCCTGTGGAGCCTTAGGCTTAGGGAGCCCCAGGCCTGGGGAGCCCTAGGCATAGGGAGCCCCAGGCCTGGGGTGCCCTAGGCTTAGGGAGTCCCAGGTCTGGGGATCCCTAGGCTTAGGGAGCACCAGGCCTGGGGAGCCCTAGGCTTAGTGAGCCCCAGGCCTGGGGAGCCTAACCCTAAGGCCTAGGGGGCCACAGGCCTGGGGTGCCTTAGGCTAAGTGAGCCCCAGGCCTGGGGAGCCCTAGGCTTATGGAGCCCCAGGCCTGGGGAGCCTGGGTTTAGGTAGACCCAAGCCAGGGAGCCCCAGGCTTAGGTAGACCTAGGCTTTGGGAGCCCCAGGCCTGGGTAGCCCTAGCCATAAGGCTTAGGAAGCCCCAGGCCTAGCGAGCCCCAGGCCTGGGTAGTCGTAGTCTTAGAGAGCCACAGGCCTAGGGAGCCCTAGCCCTAAGGCTCAGGGATCCCCAGGCTTGGGAAGTCCTAGGCTTAAGGAGCCCTAGGCCTCGGGAGTCCTAGCCCTAAGGCTTAAGGAGCCCCAGGCCTGGGGAAACATAGGCTTAGGGAGCCCCAACCTGTGGAACCCTAGCCCTAAAGTTTAGGGAGCCCCAGGCATGGGGAGCCCTATGCTTAGTTGCCCCAGGCCTGGGGAGCCCCAGCCCTAAGCTTTAGGGAGCCCCAGGCCAGGGGAGCCCTAGACTTAGGGGGACCCAGGCCTTGGGGAGCCCTAGGCTTTGGGAACACCAGGCCTGCGGAGCCCTAGGCTTAGGGAGCCCCAGGCCTGGGGAGCCCTAGCCCTAAAGTTTAGGGAGCCCCAGGCATGGGGAGCCCTTTGCTTAGGAGCCCCAGGCCTGGGGAGCCCCAGCCCTAAGCTTTAGGGAGCCCCAGGCCAGGGGAGCCCTAGACTTAGGGGGACCCAGGCCTTGGGGAGCCCTAGGCTTTGGGAACCCCAGGCCTGCGGAGCCCTAGGCTTAGGGAGCCCCAGGCCTGGGGAGCCCTAGCCCTAAAATTTAGGGAGCCCCAGGCCTGGGGAGCCCTAGGCTTAGGGAGCCCCAGACCGGGGGAGCCTAGGCTTAGGTAGCCCCAAGCCTGGGGAGACCCAGCCCTAAGCTTTAGGGAGCCCCAGGCCAGGGGAGCCCTAGACTTAGGGGGACCCAGGCCTTGGGGAGCCCTAGGCTTTGGGAACCCCAGGCCTGCGGAGCCCTAGGCTAAGGGAGCCCCAGGCCTGGGGAGCCCTAGCCCTAAAGCTTAGGGAGCCCCAAACTTGGTGAGCCCTAGCCCTAAGGCTTAGGGGGCCCAAGGCCTGGGGAGACCTAGGCTCTGTGAACCCCAGCCTGGGGAACTCTAGGCTTAGGGGGCCCCAGGCCAAGGGGAGCCCTAGGTTTAGGGAGCCCCAGGCCTGGGGAGCCCTAGCCCTAAGGCTTAGTGAGCCCCAATCCTGGGAGCCCTAGGCTAGGGAGCCCCAGGCTTAGGGAGCCCCAGACCTCGGGAGCCCTAGCCCTAAAGCTTAGGGAGCCCCAAGCCTGGTGAGCCCTAGCCCTAAGGCTTAGGGCGCCACAGGCCTGGGGAGCCCTAGGCTCAGGGAGTCCCAGGCCTGGGGAGCCCTAGGCTTAGGGAGCCCCAGGCCTGGGGAGCCTATGCTTAGGTAGCCCCAAGCCTGGGGAACCCCAGGCTTAGGTAGACCTAGGCTTAGGGAGCCCCAGGCCTAGGGAGCCCTTGGCTTAGGGAGTCGAAGCCTGGGGAGCCCTAGGCTTAGGGAGCCCCAGGCCTGGGGAGCCCTAACCTTTGGGAGCCACAGGCCTGGGGAGCCCTAGGCTTAGGGAGCCCCAGGTCTCGGGATCTCTAGGCTTAGGGAGCCCCAGGCCTGGGGAGCCCAAGACCTAGGGAGCCCCAGGCCTGGGGAGCCCTAGCCCTAAGTCTTAGGGAGCCCCAGGCCTGTGGAGCCCTAGCCCTAAGTCTTAGGGAGCCCCAGGCCTGGGGTGCCCTAGCCCTAAGGTTTATGGAGCCCCACGAATGGGGAGCCCTATGCTTAGAGAGCCCCAGGCCTGGGGAGACCTAGCCCTAAGGCTTAGGGAGCCCCAGGCCAGGGGAGCCCTAGGCTTTGGGAACCCAAGGCCTGTGGAGCCCTAGGCTAAGGGAGCCCCAGGACTGGGGAGCCCTAGCCCTAAAGTTTAGGGAGCCCCAGAAATGGGGAGCCCTTTTCTTAGGAGCCCCAGGCCTGGGGAGCCCTAGCCCTAAGCTTTAGGGAGCCCCAGGCCAGGGGAGCCCTAGACTTAGGGGGACCCAGGCCTTGGGGAGCCCTAGGCTTTGGGAACCCCAGGCCTGTGGAGCACTAGGCTAAGGGAGACCCAGGCCTGTGGAGACTTAGGCTTAGGGAGCCCCATGCCTGTGGAGCCCTAGGCTTAGAGAGCCCCAGGCCAGGGTAGCCCTAGCCCTAAGGTTTACGGAGCCCCAGGCCTGGGGAGCCTTAGGCTTAGGGAGCCTAAGGCCTGGGGAGCCATAACTCTTAGGGATCCCCAGGCTGGGGAGCCCAAGGCTTAGGGAGCCCCAGACTGGGGAGCCCTAGGCTTAGGGAGCCCCACGCCTGGGGAGCCCTGGGCTTAGGGAGACCCAGCCTGGGGAGCCCTAGGCCTAGGGAGCCCCAGGCCTGAGGAGCCTTAGGCTTAGGGAGCCCCAGGTCTGGGGAGCCCTAGGCTTAGGGTGCCGCAGGCCTGGGGATCCCTAGGCTTAGGGAGCCCCAGGCTTGGGGACCCATAGCCCTAAGGCTTAGTGAGCCCTAGGACTGGGGAGCCCTAGCGTTAAGGCTTAGGGAGCACCAGGCCTGGGGAGCCCTAGGCTTAGGGAGCCCCAGGCCTGGGGAGCCCTAGCCCTAAAGCTTAGGGAGCCCCAAACTTGGTGAGCCCTAGCCCTAAGGCTTAGGGGGCCCCAGGCCTGGGGAGCCCTAGGCTCTGTGAACCCCAGCCTGGGGAGGTCTAGGCTTAGGTGGCCCCAGGCCAAGGGGAGCCCTAGGTTTAGGGAGCCCCAGGGCTGGGGAGCCCTAGCCCTAAGGCTTAGTGAGCCCCAATCCTGGGAGCCCTAGGCTAGGGAGCCCCAGGCTTAGGGAGCCCCAGACCTCGGGAGCCCTAGCCCTAAAGCTTAGGGAGCCCCAAGCCTGGTGAGCCCTAGCCCTAAGGCTTAGGGCGCCACAGGCCTGGGGAGCCCTAGGCTCAGGGAGCCCCAGGCCTGGGGAGCCCTAGGCTTAGGGAGCCCCAGGCCTGGGGAGCCTAGGCTTAGGTAGACCCAAGCATGGGGAGCCCCAGGCTTAGGTAGACCTAGGTTTAGGGAGCCCCAGGCCTAGGGAGCCCTTGGCTTAGGTAGCCGAAGCCTGGGGAGCCCTAGGCTTAGGGAGCCCCAGGCCTGGGGAGCCCTAGGCTTAGGGAGACCCAGGCCTGGGGAGCCCTAAACTTTGGGAGCCACAGGCCTGGGGAGCCCTAGGCTTAGGGAGCCCCAGGTCTCGGGATCTCTAGGCTTAGGGAGCCCCAGGCCTGGGGAGCCCTAGGCTTAGGTAGCCCCAGTCCAGTGTAGCCCTAGCCCAAAGGTTTAGGGAGCCCCTGGCCCTGGTATCCCTAGGCTTAGCGAGCCCCACGCCTGGGGAGCCCTTGGCTTAGGGAGACCCAGCCCTGGGAGCCCTAGGCTTAGGGAGCCCCAGGCCTGTGGAGACTTAGGCTTAGGGTGCCCCAGGCCTGGGAGCCCTAGGCTTAGAGAGTCCCAGGCCAGGGTAGCCCTAGCCCTAAGGTTTAGGGAGCCCCAGGCCTGGGGAGCCTTAGGCTTTGGGAGCCTAAGGCCTGGGGAGCCCCAAGGCTTAGGGAGCCCCAGGCTGAGGAGCCCAGGCTTAGGGAGCCCCAGCCTGTGGAGCCCTAGGCTTAGGGAGCCCCAGCCTGTGGAGCCCAAGGCTTAGGGAGCCCCAGGCTGAGGAGCCTTAGGCTTAGGGAGCCCCAGGCCTGGGGAGCCCTAGGCTTAGGGACCCCCAGGCCTGGGGAGTCCTAGCCCTAAGGCTTAGTGAGCCCCAGGCCTGGGGACCCCTAGCGTTAAGGCTTAGGGAGCACCAGGCCTGGGGAGCCCTAGGCTTAGGGATCCCCAGGCCTGGGGAGCCCTAGCCCTAAAGCTTAGGGAGCCCCAAACCTGGTGAGCCCTAGCCCTAAAGCTTAGGGGGCCCCAGGCCTGGGGAGCCCTAGGCTCTAGGAACCCCAGACCTGGGGAACTCTAGGCTTAGGGCGCCCCAGGCCAAGGGGAGCCCTAGGTTTAGGGAGCCCCAGACCTGGGGAGCCCTAGCCCTAAGGCTTAGTGAGCCCCAATCTTGGGGAGCCCTAGGCTTAGAGAACCCCAAGTCTGGGGCGCCCTAGCGATAAGGCTTAGGGAGGACCAGGCCTGGGGAGCCCTGGCCCTAAGACTTTGGGAGCCCCATTCCTGGGAGCCCTAGGCTAGGGAGCCCCAGGCCGGGGGAGCCCTAGGCTTAGAGAGCCCCAGGCCAGGGTAGCCATAGCCCTAAGGTTTAGGGAGCCCCAGCCTGGGGAGCCCTAGACTTAGGGAGCCCCAGCCTGGGGAGACCTAGGCTTAGGGAGCCCCAGGCCTGTGGAGCCTTAGGCTTAGGGAGCCCCAGGCCTGGGGAGCCCTAGGCATAGGGAGCCCCAGGCCTGGGGTGCCCTAGGCTTAGGAAGTCCCAGGCCTGGGGATCCCTAGGCTTAGGGAGCACCAGGCCTGGGGAGCCCTAGGCTTAGTGAGCCCCATGCCTGGGGAGCCTAACCCTAAGGCCTAGGGGGGCACAGGCCTGGGGTGCCTTAGGCTAAGTGAGCCCCAGGCCTGGTGAGCCCTAGGCTTATGGAGCCCCAGGCCTGGGGAGCCTGGGTTTAGGTAGACCCAAGCCTGGGCAGCCCCAGGCGTAGGTACACCTAGGCTATGGGAGCCCCAGGCCTGGGGAGCCCTAGCCATAAGGCTTAGGAAGCCCCAGGCCTAGCGAGCCGCAGGCCTGGGTAGTCGTAGTCTTAGAGAGCCACAGGTCTAGGGAGCCCTAGCCCTAAGGCTCAGGGATCCCCAGGCTTGGGAAGTCCTAGGCTTAAGGAGCCCTAGGCCTCGGGAGTCCTAGCCCTAAGGCTTAAGGAGCCCCAGGCCTGGGGAACCCTAGGCTTAGGGAGCCGCAACCTGTGGAGCCCTAGCCCTAAAGTTTAGGGAGCCCCAGGCATGGGGAGCCCTATGCTTAGGAGCCCCAGGCCTGGGGAGCCCCAGCCCTAAGCTTTAGGGAGCCCCAGGCCAGGGGAGCCCTAGACTTAGGGGGACCCAGGCCTTGGGGAGCCCTAGGCTTTGGGAACCCCAGGCCTGGGGAGCCCTAGGCTTAGGGAGCCCCAGGCCTGGGGAGCCCTAGCCCTAAAGTTTAGGGAGCCCCAGGCATGGGGAGCCCTTTGCTTAGGAGCCCCAGGCCTGGGGAGCCCCAGCCCTAAGCTTTAGGGAGCCCCAAGCCAGGGGAGCCCTAGACTTAGGGGGACCCAGGCCTTGGGGAGCCCTAGGCTTTGGGAACCCCAGGCCTGCGGAGCCCTAGGCTTAGGGAGCCCCAGGCCTGGGGAGCCCTAGCCCTAAAATTTAGGGAGCCCCAGGCCTGGGGAGCCCTAGGCTTAGGGAGCCCCAGACCGGGGGAGCCTAGGCTTAGGTAGCCCCAAGCCTGGGGAGCCCCAACCCTAAGCTTTAGGGAGCCCCAGGCCAGGGGAGCCCTAGACTTAGGGGGACCCAGGCCGTGGGGAGCCCTAGGATTTGGGAACCCCAGGCCTGCGGAGCCCTAGGCTAAGGGAGCCCCAGGCCTGGGGAGCCCTAGCCCTAAAGCTTAGGGAGCCCCAAACTTGGTGAGCCCTAGCCCTAAGGCTTAGGGGGCCCAAGGCCTGGGGAGCCCTAGGCTCTGTGAACCCCAGCCTGGGGAACTCTAGGCTTAGGGGGCCCCAGGCCAAGGGGAGCCCTAGGTTTAGGGAGCCCCAGGCCTGGGAGCCCTAGGCTAGGGAGCCCCAGGCTTAGGGAGCCCCAGACCTCGGGAGCCCTAGCCCTAAAGCTTAGGGAGCCCCAAGCCTGGTGAGCCCTAGCCCTAAGGCTTAGGGCGCCACAGGCCTGGGGAGCCCTAGGCTCAGGGAGCCCCAGGCCTGGGGAGCCCTAGGCTTAGGGAGCCCCAGGCCTGGGGAGCCTATGCTTAGGTAGCCCCAAGCCTGGGGACCCCCAGGCTTAGGTAGACCTAGGCTTAGGGAGCCCCAGGCCTAGGGAGCCCTTGGCTTAGGGAGTCGAAGCCTGGGGAGCCCTAGGCTTAGGGAGCCCCAGGCCTGGGGAGTCCTAACCTTTGGGAGCCACAGGTCTGGGGAGCCCTAGGCTTAGGGAGCCCCAGGTCTCGGGATCTCTAGGCTTAGGGAGCCCCAGGCCTGGGGAGCCCAAGACCTAGGGAGCCCCAGGCCTGGGGAGCCCTAGCCCTAAGTCTTAGGGAGCCCCAGGCCTGGGGAGCCCTAGCTCTAAGTCTTAGGGAGCCCCAGGCCTGGGGTGCCCTAGCCCTAAGGTTTAGGGAGCCCCAGGCATGGGGAGCCCTTGGCTTAGGGAGCCCCAGGCCTGGGGAGCCCTAAACTTTGGGAGCCACAGGCCTGGGGAGCCCTAGCCCTAAGGCTTAGTGAGCCCCAATCCTGGGAGCCCTAGGCTAGGGAGCCCCAGACCTCGGGAGCCCTAGCCCTAAAGCTTAGGGAGCCCCAAGCCTGGTGAGCCCTAGCCCTAAGGCTTAGGGCGCCACAGACCTGGGGAGCCCTAGGCTCAGGGTGCCCCAGGCCTGGGGGGCCCTAGGCTTAGGGAGCCCCAGGCCTGGGGAGCCTAGGCTTAGGTAGCCCCAAGCCTGGGGAGCCCCAGGCTTAGGTAGACCTAGGCTTAGGGAGCCCCAGGCCTAGCGAGCCCTTGGCTTAGGGAGCCGAAGCCTGGGGAGCCCTAGGCTTAGGGAGCCCCAGGCCTGGGGAGCCCTAGGCTTAGGGAGCCCCAGGCTTGGGGAGCCCTAACCTTTGGGAGCCACAGGCCTGGGGAGCCCTAGGCTTAGGGAGCCCCAGGTCTCGGGATATCTAGGCTTAGGGACCCCCAGGCCTGGGGAGCCCAAGACCTAGGGAGCCCCAGGCCTGGGGAGCCCTAGCCCTAAGTCTTAGGGAGCCCCAGGCCTGGGAAGCCCTAGCCCTAAGTCTTAGGGAGCCCCAGGCCTGGGGTGCCCTAGCCCTAAGGTTTAGGGAGCCCCACGAATGGGGAGCCCTATGCTTAGAGAGCCCCAGGCCTGGGGAGCACTAGCCCTAAGGCTTAGGGAGCCCCAGGCCAGGGGAGCCCTAGGCTTTGGGAACCCAAGGCCTGTGGAGCCCTAGGCTAAGGGAGCCCCAGGCTTGGGGAGCCCTAACCTTTGGGAGCCACAGGCCTGGGGAGCCCTAGGCTTAGGGAGCCCCAGGTCTCGGGATCTCTAGGCTTAGGGACCCCCAGGCCTGGGGAGCCCAAGACCTAGGGAGCCCCAGGCCTGGGGAGCCCTAGCCCTAAGTCTTAGGGAGCCCCAGGCCTGGGAAGCCCTAGCCCTAAGTCTTAGGGAGCCCCAGGCCTGGGGTGCCCTAGCCCTAAGGTTTAGGGAGCCCCAGGCCTGGGGAGCCCTAGGCGTATGGAGCCCCAGGCCTGGGGAGCCCTAACCTTTGGGAGCCACAGGCCTGGGGAACCCTAGGCTTAGGGAGCCCCAGGTCTCGGGATCTCTAGGCTTATGGAGCCCCAGGCCTGGGGAGCCCAAGACCTAGGGAGCCCCAGGCCAGGGGAGCCCTAGCCCTAAGTCTTAGGGAGCCCCAGGCCTGGGGAGCCCTAGCCCTAAGTCTTAGGGAGCCCCAGGCCTGGGGTGCCCTAGCCCTAAGGTTTATGGAGCCCCAGGCATGGGGTGCCCTATGCTTAGAGAGCCCCAGGCCTGGGGAGCACTAGCCCTAAGGTTTAGGGAGCCCCAGGCCAGGGGAGCCCTAGGCTTTGGGAACCCAAGGCCTGTGGAGCCCTAGGCTAAGGGAGCCCCAGGACTGGGGAGCCCTAGCCCTAAAGTTTAGGCAGCCCCAGGCATAGGGAGCCCTATGCTTAGAGAGCCCCATGCCTGGGGAGCCCTAGCCCTAAGCTTTAGGGAGCCCCAGGCCAGGGGAGCCCTAGACTTAGGGGGACCCAGGCCTTGGGGAGCCCTAGGCTTAGGGAACCCCAGGCCTGCGGAGCCCTAGGCTAAGGGAGCCACAGCCTGGGGAGCCTTAGGCTTAGGGAGCCCCAGGCCTGTGGAGACTTAGGCTTAGGGAGCCCCAGGCCTGTGGAGCCCTAGGCTTAGAGAGCCCCAGGCCAGGGTAGCCCTAGCCCTAAGGTTTACGGAGCCCCAGGCCTGGGGAGGCTTAGGCTTAGAGAGCCTAAGGCCTGGAGAGCCCTAAGTCTTAGGGATCCCCAGGCTGGGGAGCCCAAGGCTTAGGGAGACCCAGACTGTGGAGCCCTAGGCTTAGGGAGCCCCACGCCTGGGGAGCCCTGGGCTTAGGGAGACCCAGCCTGGGGAGCCCTTGGCCTAGGGATCCCCAGGCCTGAAGAGCCTTAGGCTTAGGGAGCCCCAGGTCTGGGGAGCCCTGGGCTTAGGGTGCCGCAGGCCTGGGGATCCCTAGGCTTCGGGAGCCCCAGGCTTGGGGACCCCTAGCCCTAAGGCTTAGTGAGCCCTAGGACTGGGGAGCCCTAGCGTTAAGGCTTAGGGAGCACCAGGCCTGGGGAGCCCTAAGCTTAGGGAGCCCCAGGCCTGGGGAGCCCTAGCCCTAAAGCTTAGGGAGCCCCAAACTTGGTGAGCCCTAGCCCTAAGGCTTAGGGGGCCCCAGGCCTGGGGAGCCCTAGGCTCTGTGAACCCCAGCCTGGGGAACTCTAAGCTTAGGGGGCCCCAGGCCAAGGGGAGCCCTAGGTTTAGGGAGCCCCAGGCCTGGGGAGCCCTAGCCCTAAGGCTTAGAGAGCCCCAATCCTGGGAGCCCTAGGCTAGGGAGCCCCAGGCTTAGGGAGCCCCAGACCTCGGGAGCCCTAGCACTAAAGCTTAGGGAGCGCCAAGCCTGGTGAGCCCTAGCCCTAAGGCTTAGGGCGCCCCAGGCCTGGGGAGCCCTAGGCTCAGGGAGCCCCAGGCCTGGAGAGCCCTAGGCTTAGGGAGCCCCAGGCCTGGGGAGCCCCAGCCCTAAGCTTTAGGGAGCCCCAGGCCTGGGGAGCCCTAGACTTAGGGGGACCCAGGCCTTGGGGAGCCCCAGGCTTAGGGAGCCCCAGACCTCGGGATTCCTAGCCCTAAAGCTTAGGGAGCCCCAAGCCTGGTGAGCCCTAGCCCTAAGGCTTAGGGCGCCACAGGCCTGGGGAGCCCTAGGCTCAGGGAGCCCCAGGCCTGGGGAGCCCTAGGCTTAGGGAGCCCCAGGCCTGGGGAGCCTAGGCTTAGGTAGCCCCAAGCCTGGGGAGCCCCAGGCTTAGGTAGACCAAGCTTAGGGAGCCCCAGGCCTAGGGAGCCCTTGGCTTAGGGAGCCGAAGCCTGGGGAGCCCTAGGCTTAGGGAGCCCCAGGCCTGGGGAGCCCTAGGCTTATGGAGCCCCAGGTCTCGGGATCTCTAGGCTTAGGGAGCCCCAGGCCTGGGGAGCCCAAGACCTAGGGAGCCCCAGGCCTGGGGAGCCCTAGCCCTAAGTCTTAGGGAGCCCCAGGCCTGGGGAGCCCTAGCCCTAAGTCTTAGGGAGTCCCAGGCCTGGGGTGCCCTAGCCCTAAGGTTTAGGGAGCCCCAGGCCTTGGGAGCCCTAGGCTTAGGGAGCCCCAGGACTGGGGAGCGCTAACCTTTGGGAGCCACAGGCCTGAGGAGCCCTAGGCTTAGGGAGCCCCAGGTCTCGGGATCTCTAGGCTTAGGGAGCCCCAGGCCTGGGGAGCCCAAGACCTAGGGAGCCCCAGGCCTGGGGAGCCCTAGCCCTAAGTCTTAGGGAGCCCCAGGCCTGGGGAGCCCTAGCCCTAAGTCTTAGGGAGCCCCAGGCCTGGGGTGCCCTAGCCCTAAGGTTTATGGAGCCCCAGGCATGGGGAGCCCTATGCTTAGAGAGCCCCAGGCCTGGGGAGCACTAGCCCTAAGGCTTAGGGAGCCCCAGGCCAGGCGAGCCCTAGGCTTTGGGAACCTAAGGCCTGTGGAGCCCTAGGCTAAGGGAGCTCCAGGCCTGGGGAGACCCAGCCCTAAAGTTTAGGCAGCCCCAGGAATGGGGAGCCCTATGCTTAGGAGCCCCAGGCCTGGGGAGCCCTAGCCCTAAGCTTTAGGGAGCCCCAGGCCAGGGGAGCCCTAGACTTAGGGGGACCCACGCCTTGGGGAGCCCTAGGCTTTGGGATCCCCAGGCCTGCGGAGCCCTAGCCTAAGGGAGCCCCAGCCTGGGGAGCCTTAGGCTTAGGGAGCCCCAGGCCTGTGGAGCCCTAGGCTTAGAGAGCCCCAGGCCAGGGTAGCCCTAGCCCTAAAGTTTAGGGAGCCCCAGGCCTGGGGAGCCTTAGGCTTAGGGAGCCGAATGCCTGGGGAGCCCTAAGTCTTAGGGATCCCCAGGCTGGGGAGCCCAAGGCTTAGGGAGCCCCACACTGTGGAGCCCTCGGCTTAGGGAGCCCCACGCCTGGGGAGCCCTTGGCTTAGGGAGACCCAGCCTGGGGAGCCCTAGGCCTAGGGAGCCCGAGGCCTGAGGAGCCTTAGGCTTAGGGAGCCCCAGGTCTGGGGAGCCCTAGGCTTAGGGTGCCGCAGGCCTGGGGATCCCTAGGCTTAGGGAGCCCCAGGCTTGGGGAGCCCTAGCCCTAAGACTTAGTGGACCCCAGGCCTGGGGAGCCCTAGCGTTTCGGCTTAGGGAACCCAAGGCCTGGGGAGCCCTAGCCCTAAAGCTTAGGGAGCCCCAAACTTGGTGAGCCCTAGCCCTAAGGCTTAGGGGGCCCCAGGCCTGGGGAGCCCTAGGCTCTGTGAACCCCAGCCTGGGGAACTCTAGGCTTAGGGGGCCCCAGGCCTGGGGAGCCCTAGCCCTAAGGCTTAGTGAGCCCCAATCCTGGGAGCCCTAGGCTAGGGAGCCCCAGGCTTAGGGAGCCCCAGACCTCGGGAGCCCTAGCACTAAAGCTTAGGGAGCCCAAGCCTGGTGAGCCCTAGCCCTAAGGCTTAGGGCGCCACAGGCCTGGGGAGCCCTAGGCTCAGGGAGCCCCAGGCCTGGGGAGCCCTAGGCTTAGGGAGTCCCAGGCCTGGGGAGCCTAGGCTTAGGTAGCCCCAAGCCTGTGGAGCCCCAGGCTTAGGTAGACCTAGGCTTAGGGAGCCCCAGGCCTAGGGAGCCCTTGGCTTAGGGAGCCGAAGCCTGGGGATCCCTAGGCTTAGGGAGCCCCAGGCCTGGGGAGCCCTAGGCTTAGGGAGCCCCAGGCCTGGGGAGCCCTAACCTTTGGGAGCCCCAGGCCTGGGGTTCCCTAGCCCTAAGGTTTAGGGAGCCCCAGGCCTGGGGAGCCCTAGACTTAGGGAGCCCCAGGCCTGGGGAGCCCTAGCCTTTGGGAGCCACAGGCCTGGGGAGCCCTAGGCTTAGGGAGCCCCAGGTCTCGGGATCTCTAGGCTTAGGGAGCCCCCTGCCTGGGTAGCCCAAGACCTAGGGAGCCCCAGGCCTGGGGAGCCCTAACCCTAAGTCTTAGGGAGCCCCAGGCCTGGGGAGCCCTAGCCCTAAATCTTAGGGAGCCCCAGGCCTGGGGTGCCCTAGCCCTAAGGTTTATGGAGCCCCAGGCATGGGGAGCCCTATGCTTAGAGAGCCCCAGGCCTGGGGAGCCCTAGCCCTTAGGCTTAGGGAGCCCCAGGCTTGGGGAGCCCTAGGCTCAGGGAGCCCCAGGACTATGGAGCCCTAGGATCAGTGCTCCCCAGACCAGGGGAGCCCTAGCCCTAAGGCTTTGGGAGCCCCAGGCCTGGGGAGCCCTTGGCTCAGGGAGCCCCAGACTGGGGAGCCCAAGCCCTATGTCTTAGGGAGCCCCTGTCTTGGGGAGCCCTAGGTTCAATGAGCCCCAGGCCTTGGGAGCTCTAGGCTCAGGGAGCCCCTGGCCTGGGGAGCCATAGCCCTTAGGCTTAGGGAGCCCCAGGCCTGGGGAGCCCTATGCTCAGGGAGCCCCAGGCCTGGGGAGCCTTAGGCTCGGGGAGCCCCAGACTGGGGAGCCCTAGCCCTAAAGCTTAGGGAGTCCCAGACCTGGGGAGCCCTAGGCTCAGGTAGCCCCAGGCCTGGGGAGCCCAAGCCCTATGTCTTAGGGAGCCCCTGTCTTGGGGAGCCCTAGGCTCAGGGAGCCCTAGGCCTGGGGAGCCCTAGGCTTAGGGGGCCCCAGGCCTTGGGGATCCCTAGGCTTAGGGAGCCACAGGCCTGAGGAGCCCTAGGCTAAGGGAGACGCAGACCTGGGGATCCCTAGGCTTAGGGAGCCCCAGGCCTTGGGAACCCTAGCCCTAAGGCTTAGGGAGCCCCAGGCCTGGAGAGCCCTAGCCCTAAGGCTTAGGGAGGCCTAGGCCTGGGGAGTCCTAGGCTCTGGAAGCCCCAGCATGGGGAGCGATAGCCCTACGGCTAAAGGAGCCCCAGGCATGGGGAGCCTTAGGCTCAGGAGCCCCAGCCTGGGGATCCCTAGCCCAAAAGCTTATGGTGCCCCAGGCTTGGGGAGACCTAGGTTCAGGGAGCCGCAAGCTTGGGGAGCCCTGGCCATATGTCTTAGGGAGCCCCAGGCCTGGGGAGCCCTAGGTGCAGCGAGCCCCAGGCCTGGGGAGCCCTAGGCTTAGGGGGCTCCAGGCCTTGGGGAGCCCTAGGCTTTGGGAGCCCCAGGCCTGAGGAGCCCTAGGCAAAGGGAGACGCAGACCTGGGGAGCCTTAGGCTTATGGAGCACCAGGCCTGGGGAGCCCTAGGCTTAGGGAGCTCCAGGTTTGGGGAGCCCTAGGCTTAGGGAGCCCCAGGCCTGGGGACCCCTAGACCTAAAGCTAGGGAGCCCCAGGCCTGGGGAGCCTTAGGCTTAAGGAACCCCAGGCCTGGGAAGCCCTAGCCCTAAAGCATAGGGAGCCCCAAGCCTGGGAAGCCCTAAGCTATGGAGCCCCGGGCCTGGGAATTCCTAGCCCTAAAGCTTAGGGAGCGCCAGGCCTGTGGAGCCCTATGCTTAGTGAGCTCCAGGCGTGGGGAGCCCTAGCCCTAAGGCTTATGGAGCCCCAGTCCTGGGGAGCCCTAGGCTCAGGGAGCTCCAGGCCTGGGGAGCCCCAGGCTTAGGGGGTACCAGGCCATGGGGAGCCCTAGGCTAAGGGAACCCCACACCTGGGAGCTTTAGGCTTAGGGAGCTCCAGGCCTGGGGAGCCCTAAGCTTAGGGAGCCCCAGGCCTGGGGAGCCCAAGGCTTAGGGAGCCCCAGGCCTGGGGAGCCCTAGGCTTAGGGAGCCCCAGGCCTGGAGAGCCCTAGGCTTAGGGAGCCCCAGGCCTGGGGAGCCCTAGGCTTAGGGAGCCCCAACCTGGGGAGCCCTAGCCCTAAGGCTTAGGGAGCCCCAGGCCTGGGGAGCCCTAGTCTTAGGGAGCCCTAGGCCTGGGGAGCCCTAGCCCTAAGGCTTAGGGAGCCCCAGGCCTGGGGTGCCCTAGCCCTAGGCTTAGGGAGCCCCAGGCTTAGGGAAGCCCAGGCATGGGGAGCCCTAGTCTTAGGGAGCCCTAGGCCTGGGGAGCCCTAGCCCTAAGGCTTAGGTAGCCCCAGGTGGGGAGCCCTAGTCTCAGGTAGCCCCAGGCCAGGGTAGCCCTAGCCCTAAGGCTTAGGGAGCCCCAGGCCTGGGGAGCCCTACGTTCAGGGAGCCCCAGGCCAGGGGAGCCCTAGTCTTAAGGCTTAGGGAGCCGCAGGCCTGCGGAGCCCTAAACTCAGGGAGCCCCAGGCCTGGGGAGCCCTAGGCTTAGGGGGCCCCAGGCCTTGGGGAGCCCTATGCTTGGGGAATCCCAGGCCTGGGAAGCCCTAGGCTAAGGGAGCCCCAGGCCTGGGAGCCTAGGCTTAGGGAGCCCCAGGCCTGGGGAGCCCTCGGCTTAGGGAGCCCCCGGCCTGCGGAACCCTAGCCCTAAGGCTTAGGGAGCCCAAGGCATAGGGAGCCCCAGGTGTGGGGAGCAGTAGCCCTAAGGCTTAGGGTGTCCCAGGCCTGGGGAGCCATAGGCTTAAAGAGGCCCAGGCCTGGGGAGCCCTAGCCCTAAGGCTTAGGGAGCCCCAAGCCTAGGGAGCCATAGTCTAGGGAGCCCCAGGCCTGGGGAGCACTAGCCTTAAGGCTTATTTAGCCCCAGGCCTGGGGAGCCCTAGCCCTAAGGCTTAGGGAGCCCCAGGCCTGGGGAGCCCTAGCTCTAAGGCTTAGGTAGCCCCAGAATTCTACAAGTGTATGTGTGTGTGTGTGTGTGTGTGTTTTAAAAGGACATGAAGTCAGAAGGACTGCAGAGATTTTGCAAGAGAATGAATTTGGTGTGTGTGTGTGTGTAAAAAGGACATGAATTCAGAATCCTTGTAGAGATTCTGGAAGGGTGTATGTGTGTGTGTGTGTGTGTATAAAGGACACCAAGTCAGAAGCACTCTAGAGATCCTGCAAGGGTGTGTCTTTGTGTGTGTGTGTGTTTAAAAAGACACGAAGTCAGAAGTACTCCAGAGAATCTGCAAAGGTGCTTGTGTGAGTGTATGTGTGTGTAAAAAGTTATGAAGTCAGAAGGCCTCCAGAGATTCTTCGTGTGTGTGTGTGTGTGTGTGTGTGTGTAAAAAGGACACGAAGTCAGAATCCCTCTAGACATTCTGCAAGGATGTGTGTGTGTGTGTGTGTGTGTGTGTGTAAAAAGGACACTAAGTCAGAAGCTTTCCATAGATTTTGCAAGGGTGTATGTGTGTGTATAAAAAGGACATCAAGTCAGAAGCCTCTATAGATTCTGCAAAGGTGGGTGTATGTGTGTGTGTGTGTGTGTGTGTGTGTGTGTGTGTAAAAAGGACACGAATTCAGAAGCCCTCCAGAGATTCAGCAAGTGTGTGTGTGTGTGTGTGTGTGTGTGTGTGTAAAAAGGACATGATGTCAGACGCCTTCCAGAGATTCTGCAAGGGTATGGGTATGCGTTTGAGTGTGAGTGTGAGTGTGTGTGTGTGTGTGTGTGTGTGTGTGTGTGTGTAAAAAGGACCCGAAATCAGAAGCCCTGTTTGTGAGCCCTGGCTCTGTTCCTTAGTGGTCCTTATCTCTCAATTTTGGACTCCCAGATACCTGAGGGTGTCATGGTTCTGTGTTGGGGTTCTAACGGCAAGGACAGCAGCTAGGCCCCACCAGGCACTCCAAAGGAGAAAGATGACACTTTCTGGTCCCCTAGATAGTTCGTATCGGAAACCCACAGGGGCGGTTTTGCTGTGTTCTGTGGGGTCACTGTGAGTCAGAATCGACTCAGTGACAGTGAATGTGGTTGAGTGTTTGAACACCTTCCTTTCATCCTCTGTGCAGGCAGCTCTGTTTTAGAGGAGTTAGGCCAGTCCCATATATTAGACTCTCCTTCAGAGCAACTGGGCAGGTGTGTGTCTGCGTGTTTCTAAGGTCATCTTGTTTTTCTCATTCAAGGAATGTGGAGAGCAGCGGTCTTCAAATCGGTTTAAAGAGAGAAAGGGGATAAAAAAGAGAACAAAGAAAAAGAGGGTGAAAAAGGATTGGAGGGGAGGGGCTCTGAGGAGAAGAGGGTGTTGCTCAGGCTTCTAAGGCTGTCAATCAGCCTGGTAGCCAGCTGTGAGCTTACCTGGTGTACCTCCAAGATCCCAGAATCCCTAGTTGACAGTGGAATTTGCATAGCGAACTGGCTCATTGAGCCGAGCCGGAGGCCTCTGTCTGCAGCAGAGACCAAGCCCTGTGCGGCACCTCCTGCTCCCATCTGCAAGCAGTGGGGTCCCGATGCGGGTCCTGCGGTCTGCTTCCTGTTGTAAAAGGCAGGGTTGGGACAAGTAGCCTTCTACTGAGTCTCTCCCCCATCTACCCAGTCGACCCCCTTACCTGGGGGAGCAGGTTCCAGGCTTGCTGTGGCCAGCTAATAGCAATTAGTAGGCATAGCGCTAATGAAGAGAGGGGACAGCTGGGCAGAGGGCCTAAACCTGCTGAGCGCCACGGCCCCTGAGACACTGGCGAGCTGTTGGCTCCCAGGTCCTTGTCCCTGACTCTTACCTGCCTCCCTCTCTCGAGTTCACTCTTGAATTTCAGTCTCCATCCAATCTCACCCAGCCTTGCTGCCTGACTGGAGAGGGAGCCTGGAGGCTGTAAGAATGGCGCTGCTCAGGCTCTTTGGGCTAAAGAGTCTGACATGGGCCAGCAACTCCATGAAGTTCCCTCCCTCAGGCAGTTTTCTGCCCCTCCATCCCACTTAGTCTCCCTGCAGGCCTGGCCCTGGGCCCTGACCTTCCACTTGCTTCCTCATCCAACATGTGGTGGGCTAGCTCTTGCCAAGTACACACATGGGTGCAGACATGAGAGATCCCACTCTCTCCTGGAAACCAGGTCTGTAAACAAGGCCACAGCTGAGGCCTGTTCTTACCCAAATCATGTGCATCCTTCTCTCTGCCCTCTGCCCTGGGGTAGGGACAAGAGCTCTGGGAAGACCGGCCACCCCATCGCTATGGGGCATGTCCCGACGGTGCTGGTGCACAGAGCACTGGGCAAGCAGGGCTCCCTACAGGACCTTGCGCCGTGTGGGGCTACAGAAGGGGAGAAAGGCAGAAGAGTGCTGTCAGAAGCCAGCTGCACTCTGGCAACGTGGGGTCCTCTGGGCTGGGCCGCTGAGGTGGGGTGCTAAGTCTGTGCTCCACTCTCCCTCTCCCTCTCCCTCTCCCTCTCCCTCTCCCAAGGTGTGTGGTTGTGCTCTTCAACCCCCAGAAAAACAAGCAGCACCACATCCTCAACAGCTCCAGGTAAATGGGCTCTGGGGCTTTGGGGAGTGCCACCTTTCCCCAGGGACGGCCAGAGGGGTGCCACCTGCTTCTCTGTGGCATTGGGCCCTGTTGGGCCCCAGGCATGCGAGGGAAGCAGCACAGGGACGGCGGGTTTGCTACCCTTGTTTTGAGAGGGGACTGTGAGAGGTCAGACCTGGGCCAGGCTGCCAGTGCCCCTCTTGAGCCTGCCCGATTCCTTTCAGGAAAACCATCACTGCCGTTGCCTTCTCTCCTGATGGCAAGTACCTGGTCACCAGTGAGATGAGTGAGGAAGGACGCTCAGGCACTGCAGAGGGGGTGGCCTGGCCTTAGCAGAGAGTGACAGCCTGCTGCCCGCATAGGACTGGTGCCAATTTTGACTTTCTGTACTGGTGTCCACTTTGGGTGTTTGGTCTGCCCTAGAGCAGTGTTCTTAGGCTGTAGCCTGCATCAGAAGTGTCATGGTCACCCCTTAGTACAGACTGCTGGCTCTGGGGTTCTGCAGGTCTTGGGTGGCTCTCTTCAGTTTGCAATGCTAACAAGTAATTCCCGGTGAGGCTGAAGCTGCCAATTTGGGAACCACATTTTGGAAAACACCTCCTTAAAACATTCCTTATCCCTGGAGTCCCCCTGCTGGTCACAGTGTGGAACAGGACTGCCCTCCCATAGACTTGCCCTGTGAGGCTGTGAGAGCAAACCGCAGGAGTGGTGGTTCTTGCCCATCCAAATCACGCCAGGAGCCCGTCCCTGAGAGTCCCTGTTCCCCAACACTGATCACATTCCCTCCGGGGGTGTCCTTGATTCATGTGCAGGCGCATTAGGTTAGGTGTCCTTCATTTTTATGCAGGCTCTTTTCCAGTGGCTGGGAGGGCCAGGCCTCCGTGGATGGGGAGGGAGCTGGCAGCCTCTGGCCTTTACTTCGGGATTTTAGGTCCCTGCAGAGTGGACACATGCCTGCTGTGCGGGTATGGGATGTGTCGGAGCGCAGCCAGGTGGTGGAGCTTCAGGAGCATAAGTATGGTGTGGCATGTGTGGCTTTCTCACCCAGCGCCAAGTACATTTTCTCAGTGGGCTACCAGCATGACATGATCGTCAATGTCTGGGCCTGGAAGGTGAGTGGGCTGCTGGCCTCAGGACAGGCGGGGCCAGGAGGGGAGCCAAGAAATTGCTGACCGGTGGCCTTCACTTCCGCCTGCTGGCCTTAGTCCCTTTCTAGAGAACTCTGAGCAGAAAGGAGCAACTGGGTATCTAGGATGCTGAAGAAGGGGCAGAAGGAGAGGTCAAGTTCACAGCTTGTCTAACCTACTTCAGTGTGTAAGTTTCTTTTCCCTCAGCTCCTAGAAGCAGAGCCTTGATTTCCCTTGACTTTCTCTCCAGAAAAACATTGTAGTCGCTTCCAACAAGGTGTCTAGTTGGGTGACAGCAGCATCCTTCTCTGAGGACTGAAGCTACTTTGTCACTGCAGGCAACCGGCACATCAAATTCTGGTACCTCGATGACAGCAAGACCTCAAAGGTGAGGCAGCAAGTAGCCACTAGGGTGGGGTCTGCTCAGATCTGTTCCACCTGCGCCCCCTTCTGCATGCTCAAAAGCCCCTTGGAAGTCTCAGCTGGGCCAGGTGCTATGTCAATCTGCAAGGGAAGCCTTCTCCCTCTCTCCCCAGGGCCTGCTTTCCAGGGGATAGCCTGCAGGGTGGGTGGGTGGCACCTGTGGTGGGTCTCCACAGGTGAATGCCACTGTGCCCCTGCTGGGCCGCTCTGGGCTGCTTGGGGAACCTGCGGAACAACCTGTTCACTGAAGTAGCCTGTGTATCACATCCTCAGGGCAGCTGTGCGAGTTCAGTGACCGGCGACTGTTGGACAAGTGGTTGGAGCTAAGGGTAAGTGAATGCTTTGTTGGCACCCTCCCGTCTGTCACCTCCGGGCTCCGGGGCACCTGAGTCTGCATGCACGCTGGGGGAGGCCCCAGGCGGAGGAAGGTGTTTGGGAACCTCTCTGCTCGCTCGTGCTCTCTGTCTCTGCCTCTTCCTCTGCTTTCCTCTTCTGCTCAGCACACAGACAGCATCACAGTAAGTGTGCTGGCCCTGTACGCTGCCTCTGCTGCCTTTCTCTTGGCCGGCCTTTTCTGGGTGTGTCTTTGCCCAAACCTCAGGTGCCTTATAAGGCTTGCTGACTCCTTCCCCCTAATTGCACGGGGCTGTGAGCCCTCTGGCCAGCTGCTGTTAGAGGGAGGGGCATTGAGGGGCTCCAGCCAGGGCAGCTGGCCTGCCTTGCGCTTGTCCTTGCCTCTTGGCTCATGGCTGTTGAGGTGTCGGGTGAAGGAGTGGGCAGACGCCCTTGCTGACTGGGGCTTCTGTGCTCACAGACCACAGTGGCCCACTGCATCTCGGTGAGCCAGGACTACATCTTCTGTGGCTGTGCTGATGGCACCGTGCGCCTTTTCAACCCCTCCAACCTGCACTTCCTCAGCACGCTGCCCCGGCCCCATGCCCTGGGGACAGACATTGCCAGCATCACAGAGGTCAGGTGAGCGGTGTGGGTGGGCCCCTGAGTCCTGTCAGAGCCCCACTCTGTGCCAGGCCATCCCTGGCATACTGCAAGGAGAGGAGGGCACACATAGACCTCTGGGAAGACCCTTGCAGTCAAGCACAGGTGGGTCCTTTAGCATTTGTTGCTCACTGTGGGCAACCGTGGTAATCTGAGTCTGCAGTGTGGTAATGCATTGTCCTGTAAAGACCACAGCTAGGACAGACGGGCAGTTCCTTAGGGATTCTGAGAGAGACTGGAAACCTGACAGAGCAGGCCTTTCTCCCTCAGGGTGGTCCTGGGTAGCAGCTGCGGTAGGAGGGTCTTATTGTAGCCTCGGGCCTTGGGTTGGGTGATTGCAGGAAGTGAAGTTTTGCTCTGGATTCAGTGCTGTCAGGAAGCGGGGCAGTTCTGCAGTAGGGTATATTAATTTCTCTTTCAGGGCAGGAGGGGGCTAAATCTGCAATTGGCAGGAAATGATATATGACCATGATTGTGGTTTGCACAGTGCCCTTCCTTGTCCTCTGACGTGAGTCTAGAAGGGCCTGACATCTGCTTGGCTGCATCACGGCCACACACTGTCCCCGCCTGACGTTGGGGGCTATGAAATAGCTTGTGTTCTTTTGGAGAGCCCCATGGCAAGGAATGCCAGGCCACCTGCTGCGTTCTTTCTCCAGTGACTGCTGGCCAAACTGCTGCTCCTCCCTTTAGTACCCCATTTCATTAGCGCTCACTCACCAGTTTGCCCTGTCTGCCCAGGACACCCCGCTCCCCTCTTTCCTCAGTCGCCTTTTCGCTGGAGTGGCCAATGCGAAGTATCGGGACACCATCGCCTTGACCTTTGATCCTGCAAATCAGTGGCTGTCTTGTGTGTACAATGACCATAGTACTTATGTCTGGGATGTGAAGGACCCCAAGAAAGTGGGCAAGGTGTATTCAGCTCTGTATCATTCCTCCTGCATCTGGAGTGTAGAGGTACGTGGGCCAGGTCTGCTGAGACTGACCGTGTTTCCTGGGCTACCATTAGGAGCTGGGTTTCCTCAAGTGTGGAATTTGTTTCCTCCAGCACCCTTGCTCCCCCAGCAGTGCCCCTGGGTCCCTTCGTATTTGTTAATTGGCTCTGAGGATGCGAGGGGATATTAGTGCTGACTCATCTCAGACGTTTTTCAGTATGCCCCTGTGCAGTCTTAGCTTGGCCTCTTTGGACATGTTCCTGAACTTGACCAAACCTTAGTTTCTGCAATTGTGAAATGACATACCTGATGCATTTGAGTTTTACGAAAAGGAGACAATGTAAGTGGGAGATTTAGAATGCCTAGTACTTACTAGGTGCTTGGTTAATGTATATTCCTTTACTTGTTAAAGACAAGAGCTAATCATTATGACTTGCTTGCTATGGGATAAGCCTGGGGCTAAGTCTTGACCAGCCTTTTCTCTACTCTCATTCCGTCCCATCTCTGTGGGCAGCCAAGGTCTGACCCGGGTCCCTCTTGTCCTTGTGCTCCTCCAGGTCTACCCTGAGGTGAAGGACAGTCAACAGGCCTGCCTGCCCCGAGCTCCTTTATCACCTGCTCTTCTGACAGCACCATCCGCCTGTGGAATACAGAGAGCTCTGGGGTGCATGGCTCCACCCTGCACCGAAACATCCTCAGCCACGTGAGCCTGGTGCCCCCACACCACAGTCTCAGGATCTGGGTCTCCAGACCAGACTGTTCCAGATGTTGTTTGGCCAAACTCTGACAAGGATGTCCTCTTGGCCCGCATTGCTCTCCCTGACAGGTGTCCTGTGTCAGGCCTTCCTCACCCACCTCTTCTCCTGACCTGTTTCACTAGTACCTCATTAAGATCATCTATATGGATGGGAACATGCTGGCCCTGCTGGACACCGAGCTGCCTGGGGGAGACAAAGCCGATGGGTCCCTGATGGACCCCCATGTGGGCATCCGCTCTATGTGCATCAGCCCCAACGGGCAGCATCTAGCATCAGGGGACCGTATGGGCACGCTCAGGTAAGGCCATTTGTGGAGTACAACCCGTTGCCTCCAGGGGACAGGATGGGGGAACTTTAGGCCCCCAAGGACAGAGGTTCAGGAGGCTTTAGCTGAAAAGGGTTGGGGACAAAATTTATTATCTTCAAGGGAAAGATACTAACTTGACAATGAAGAAACGGCAAAACCCACCCTTAGCCAAGTCATTAAGGTTAACATCCCGTGGCAGCAGCATGAATCTGGTGAGAGGGTACACTGAGAGGCGTCAAAATGTTCCCAGAAAATGTTATGACTCTTAAGAACTCCCAATAAAATGTTGAACAACAACCAACGTTGATGGAAAGTTTCTTTTAGTTCTGTTTTTCCATGCAGCCTCCTCCTAGCATTGTGTCTGGTATTCTTGACCCAAATGTATAAGGAACATAGGATAGTCATGAGGAAACATCAGGCAAACTTCATTTGAGGTACACCTGCCAGAGTAACTTATCATACTCTCCCAGGTGTCACGGTAGGAAAGACAAGCAAAGACTGAAAGCCGTTCTAGACTGGGACAGATGACACCCATGTGCCGTGGGGGCTCCTAGGATCCTGGAGCAGAAGAAGGACATTCATGGGATAAACAAACTCATTGGCATTGGGTTGATTCCAACTCAGAGCAACCCCCGCTGGTGACATTTAAATAAAGTCTAATAATGTCGTACCAGTGTGACCTCCGTGGTCCTTATCACTGTGTACTGTAGTACATAAAACATTAATACGAAGGTAGACCAGGTGAGAGAGTTGAATGTGACATATCTTGACTCATTTTTCTAAGTCTAAAGGTTCAACCCAAAAGGTAAAGTAAAACAGCTCTTGATGGAGAGGAAAAGGTGGAAGGGGGTGGGTGATGATTCTTTCCCCCGCTGCCTGGCACTGAACGGCCTCTCCTCTCTTCTCATTTTGCAGGGTCCATGAATTGCAGTCCCTGAGTGAAATGCTGAAGGAGGAGGCCCATGAGTCAGAGAGTCTGTGCCTGGAGTACTCGAAGCCAGACACAGGTACCTGGCCCTGGCCTAGAATGGCCTTGAGTGAGCCCCTCCAGTCTGGCCAGAGCCACTGATACTTGTCCTGCCTCTTGACTATGGGGCTGATCGTTCTTTTGGCTACCAAAAGAGTTAGTGATCCTTCTTGATGTCTCTGAAGGCTTTGGGGAGGACTGCATCTCAACTCTGCTCGACTCCATGGCTCATGTGGCTTAAGGATGTGGGGCTCAGTTTCTCTGGGTGCTCTTTGCTGGGCACTCATCAGCTGACGGAGTTCATCCCATCCCTGGTCTGAAGCTGCTGGCCTCAGCGAGCCGGGACCGGCTGATCCATGTGCTAGACGCAGGGCGGGAGTATAGCCTGCAGCAGACGCTGGACGAGCACTCCTCCTCCATCACCGCTGTCAAGTTCGCAGGTGTGGGCAGAGCACTTAGACACACTCTGCCACCTACCACCCCTGCCACCTGCCTGCCACGCCCAACACTCCATAGATTCTGAAAGGGTGTGTGTATGTGTGTGTGTGTGTGTGTGTGTAAAAAAGTCATGAAGACAGAAGTCCTCCAGAGATTCTGCCAGTATGTGTGTGTGTGTGTGTGTTTGTAAAAAGGACACCAAGTACGAAGCTCTCAAGAGATTTTGCAAGGATTTGTGTGTGTGTGTGTGTGCGGGTGTAATAAGGTCACGAAGTAAGAAGCCCTCCAGAGATTCTGCAAGGGTGTGTGTGTGTGTGTGTGTGTGTGTGTGTATGTGTGTGTGTGTGTGTTTAAAAAGGACACAAGTAAGAAGCCATCCAGGAATTCTGCAAGGATATGTGTGTGTATGTGTGTGTGTGTGTGTGTGTGTGTGTGTAAAAAGGACAGGAAGTCAGAAGCCCTGTAGGAATTCTGAAAAGGCACGAGTATCAGTGTGAGGGAGGGTGTGTGTGTGTTTGTGTGTGTGTGTGTGTGTAAAATGGACAGGAAGTCAGAAGCCCTACAGAGATTCTGCAAGGATGTGTGTGTGTGAGTGTGTGTGTGTGAGTAATAAGGGCACGAAATCAGAAGCCCTCCAGAGATTCTACAAGTGTATGTGTTTGTGTGTGTGTGAGTGTAATAAGGACATGAAATCAGAAGCCCTCCAGAGATTCTACAAGTGTGTGTGTGTGTGTGTTTAAAAAAGGACACTAGTCAGAGGACTGCAGAGATTTTGTAAGAGAATGAGTTTGGGGTGTGAGTGTGTGTGTGTGTGTGTGTTTGTGTAAAAGGACACAAAGTCAGTAGCCCTTCAGAGATTCTGCAATTGTGTGTGTGTGAGTGTGTGTGTGTGTGTGTGTGTGTGTGTAAAAATCACACGAAGTCAGAAGCCCACTATTGATTCTGCAAGGGTGTGTGCGTGTGTGTTGTGGTTGTAATAAGTACACCAAGTTAGAAGCCCTCCAGAGATTCTGCAAGAGTGTGTGTGTGTGTGTGTGAAAACAACACGAAGTTATAAACTGTGTGGAGATTCTGCAAGGGTGTGTGTGTGTGTGTGTGTGTGTGTGTGTATGTGTGTGTGTTTCAAAAGAACAGGATATCAGAACCCCTCTAGAGATTCTGCAAGAGTGAGTGTGTTCTGTTAAAAGGACACGAAGTCAGAAACCCTCTAAGTTTTCTGAAAAGGTATGAGTGTGAGAGTGAGGGAGTGTGTGTGTGTGTGTGTGTGTGTGTGTGTGTAATAAGGACACGAAATCAGAAGCCCTCCAGAGATTCTACATGTGTATGTGTGTTTGTGTGTGTGTTTAAAAAAGGACACGAAGTCAGAAGGACTGCAGAGATTTTGTAAGAGAATGAGTTTGGGTTGTGAGTGTGTGTGTGAGTGTGTGTGTGTGTGTGTGTGTGTGTAATAAGGACACGAAATCAGAAGCCCTTCAGAGATTCTGCAAGGGTGTATGTGTGTTTGTGTGTGTAAAAATCACACGAAGTCAGAAGCCCACTATTGATTCTGCAAGGGTGTGTGCGTGTGTGTTGTGTTTGTAATAAGTACACCAAGTTAGAAGCCCTCCAGTGATTCTGCAAGTGTGTGTGTGTGTGTGTGTGTGTGTGTGTGTGAAAACGACACGAAGTCATAAAACGTGAAGAGATTCTGCAAGGGTGTGTGTGTGTGTGTATGTGTGTGTGTCAAAAGGACAGGATGTCAGAAGCCCTCTAGAGATTCTGCAAGGGTGAGTGTGTTGTGTTAAAAGGACACGAAGTCAGAATCCCTCTAGGTTTTCTGAAAAGGTATGAGTGTGAGAGTGAGGGACTGTGTGTGTGTGTGTGCGTGCGCGTGTAATAAGGAAACGAAATCAGAAGCACTCCAGAGATTCTACAAGTGTATGTGTGTTTGTGTGTGTGTTTACTAAAGGACATGAAGTCAGAAGGACTGCAGAGATTTTGTAAGAGATTGAGTTTGGGTTGTGTGTGTGTGTGTGTGTGTGTGTGTGCGTGTGTGTGTGTGATAAGGACATGAAATCAGAAGTCCTCTAGAGATTCTTCAAGGGTGTGTGTATGTGTGTGTGTGTTTGTGTAAAAAGGACACAAACTCAGAAGCCCTTCAGAGATTCTGCAAGGGTGTATGTGTGTGTGTGTGTGTGTGTGTGCAAA